>NW_027632425.1:0-112829 GCF_902686455.1 Sciurus vulgaris
CTTCCTATGTACCCTCCATGAGCCCTCCAAGCTCACCTGAGGAAACCCTCCCACACCCTAGGATCTCAAACACATTTGTAGAGCTCTCTTACACTTGTCATAGTTCCCGCCCTCCATAGTCATATACTACCAACCTGAAGAACCTCCCAAATAATCTGAGTACCCTCTTTAGACATCAAAGAAGCTGGTTCTACTTACCTTAAATGCATTTCCTACACACTTCAGAGGGATGTCCTTACATATCTCAGTTTATACAAATTATATTCCTTTGCAAGTCATTTCTACTAATTAAACTTCTTTACAAGTGCACTATAAACACCTCAGGGTCTATCTACTGATGACAGAAGTCCTCAATACATCTCATTGAGCCCTTTTGGCTCACCACAGAGGCTTTCCCTATACATTGCAAATACTGAACCTAACTCAGAGCTTGGCACTAACTCTAATTTAAGCCTCAACCTCAGCCCTCTTACATATCATGGAGCCCTCCCTGACATGATCATGGACCTCAATCTGACACTAAATCCTGACCCTAAGCCTAACATATAGTGCCTTCCCTCATTCATCAGTTTGTTCTCCCTACTTATCTCACAATCTCTAATTATTCACCTAAAATGTCCTTTTGAAACACAATTCAGTGAGCCCTTTCTACACTTTACAGAGCACCTCCCTGATTCACCTTTGTGAATCCTCTGAACTCATCTCAGGGGGCACTTCCACATGTGTAAAGGAGCCCTCTGACACACATAATAGTACCCTGCCTACACAGCTCAGAGGCCACTCCCTACAAACCTCAGAGGGCCCTCTGTACACACATCTTAGTTTCCTGCTGACACATCAAAGAATACTCTCACTACACATCCGAAGAACTGTCCCTACATACCTCAGAGGGACATTGTTACAGGCCTCAGTGAGTACTCACTATGTTTTTTTGGAAGCCTTCCCTAATCACCTCAGCGACCCTCTGTATTCACCTCAGGGAACCCTCCTAATATACCACAGAGAGCCCTTACAACAAATTCAGAGAGCCATTTCAACACACCACAAAGGCCTTCCCATTATAATTCAAATTCAAATACTCATTAGCATCATAACACCAACACTGAACCAAATCTTAATCCTCTAACAATGACACTCACCCCCTAACTCTAATACTAATGCAAAATATAACCCTAATCCAAGCCCTAACCTCAAAAACTAACCTTAAACCTAACAGCAAGTCTCCATTCTTAGCTCAGAATCATCTCCATACAAAAATCACAGAAGCCTCCCTACCAATCTGAGTGCCCTCCTGACACATTGAAAAATGTCCTTACTATATGTCTCAAGAGAAGTATCTACACAACTGAATAGACATATCCCTAGACAAATAAGTGAGTACATACAATACTCCTTTTCAAGCCCTTCTAAACACTGGAGTGAACCTTTCTATTAACTTCATAAAACCCTTAGTATACTTTTAAGAAATCTCTTTTGACTGGCCTTCCATACACACCAAAAATACCCCTACTTCCTTAACTTGAACACTCACACTCATGTCCATTAGCCCTCCTACAAACCTCATACACCCCTCAGAGACTCCTCCCACAATACCTCATAGAGTCCTCCTTATACAATGAAAATAAACCACTTTCACACCTCGGAGAAATTTCATACAAATTTTCTCAAACATACCTCCCTATACATGGAAGGATTTCCTCCTACTCACATTAAGAACCCTTCCTACACAACTCTAAATCCCATCTATACACACCATACAGACATGCCCTCTACACTTCATTGAGCAAACCCTAAACAACCCAGAAAGCCCTCCTTATACACCCCAGAGAATAATCCCTAAAAATGTCAGTCAAATATTAATTCAAACCTCAGAATGCTTGGGTTACACATCTCAGCAAACCCTACCCACACATCTCAGATAGATCTCAATATTCACCAAAAACTCCTTACTCACCTCCAATTGCCTTACATAAACACCTCAGAGATTTCAGCTACTATCCTAAAAGAAACCTTCCATCACAGGCTGTTCTCCTTGCTTATATCAGATGGGTCTCTGTATTTACTTCACAGGGCCCTCAATATACAACTGAGATAGCACTCTTGCATGGGAAAAAGTCATTTTTCACACCTCATAGATAGCTTCTATACACCTAATGGAGATTTCTCTTCACACTTCAGAGAGCCCACACTACAAACCTCAGAGAGCCGTTCCCTTCTACACACCTCGCAGTCACATTCCACCTCATCTCAGAAAGTCCTCCACACTCATATCAAGCACACTTGTTACACAACAGAGGGTCATGCATTCACACCATAGAAGTCCATACTACACACATCATTTATCAATCCCTACAGAACTGGGAGAGCAATTGCCAAATACTACACACCACCTTTCTACACTACTTGTACAATTCAGAGGACCCTGTTACACACTCCACGAGTCCTCCTTTCAAACCTGTTTGTCCTCCTTATTCATGTCAGAATTCTCCCATTACTCACCTTAGAAATACATATCTACACCCCTCAGAGAGTACATACCTCTTATGAAAGAGGACACTCCCTAAACACCCCATTCAACTCTCCTCTACAAATCTCAGAGAGGATTCGATACAAACCACAGAATGCCATTTCATCAAACCTCAAACCTCAAAAAATGCTACCTGTGCATCTCAGGTAGCCTGCACTATTCATGAAAAAGCCCTCTGTATTCACTGTGAAAGATCAAAACTACAAAACTCAGAGAGTCTTCTTGATACTCCATTGAGTGCACTACAAAAACACCTCAGAGATCCCTATACTATTTTCAAAGGATCCTCCCATCAAATTTTAATATGTTCTCCATACTCAGATCAAAGGTATCACAGTATTCACTTCAAAATGCCTTCCCTACACAACTAAGATAGCAATTCTCCTCAGATGTAAAGCCCTCTTACACCCCTCATAGATTCTTTTGCACACCTAATAGGGACCACCCTACACACCCCTGAGAGACTTCCCTTCACATATCAGTGTGCCCTATGCATTTCAATGAGTTCTTACGAAAAGTCTCAGGGAACATACACAACAAACTCAGAGAGCCCTCCTTTCTCTTCTTAGTGAATCCTATCTACACAACAAAGAGATACTTCACTCCACACCTCATAATGCCTCCCTTTCTATATTAAATTGTCCTCCATACTCACGTTATAGAATTCTATCTGCTTGCCTTAAATGGTTCTCTGAGCACAACTCACTAGAGTTCTTTCAACTCACTTCAATAAACACTGTATAGACCTGTGTGAGCCCTCTAAATCCCTCAAAGCTGGACCTCCCATACATGTCTAATAGTCCTCTGACATGTCATAGAGTTCTCCTACACACCTCATAATGTACTCTACATAGCTCAAAGACTATGCACTACTAACTTCAGAGAGCCATCCTTACACAACTTAGAGCCTCCTCCATGCACATAAATAAAAGCTCTCCCTAATTACCTCAAAGCAATCTCTACAAAGTTCAAAGAAACATCCATACATACCTCACTGAATACAAACTATACTTGTTTTAAAACCCCTTTTGCTTACTGTAATTATTTGCAAGTTCTCTCTAAATACCTCAAATTAGCTATTTATACACCTCAAAGAGCCTTCAATGTACACCTCAGAGAACACTTTTTGAGTTTTTACATAGACCTTCTATGTACACCACAAATGCTGATCCTGATCCTGAACCTAACCTGAAACCTAACCCTAACTCTAACCCCAAGGTCTCTCTACATAAAATAGAGGACCCTCCCTGACCATAATACTGACCATGATCATGACCTTGACCCTCAATCCTAGACCTAACCACAACCCACACCCTAACCTCATAGTTTTCTCCCTTCTACATCAGTTTGCCCTCCCTACTCATCTCTTAGAGATCTCACTTCTTCCCTCAAAAGGTCCTACATATGCAACTCACTGAACCCTTTCTACACATCACAAAGCAGCTTTCCTCTGCACTGTGTGCCCTCCCAACTCACATCAATGGCACATCCATACACATTAAATTGTCCTATGACACACATCATAGAACACTTCTACCCTCCTCATAGAGCCATCTTTACACAGTTCAGAGGCCACATCCTACCAAACTCAGAGGGCACTCCTTACACATCTGAGTGTACCCTCATACACATCAAAGGTAGTCCTCCCTAACCACATTAAGTGCAGTCCCTAAATAACTCAGAGAACTATCCCTACACACATCAGTGAGGCATATCTATATACCTCACTGGGTACAAAATATACTCCTTTCCAAGAACTCCCTACTAACTATTTTTCTTGGCAAGCCTTCTTTAAACACAACAGAGAGCCCGTCTACTCACCTTAGAAAGTTTTCCATACACACCTCAAAGAGTCCTTTCAACTCATCACTGATTCATTCTTTATACACTGAAAATATTGACCATGACCCTTAACATAACCCTAATCCTAACCATAACCATAAACACAAGCCCCCCCTACATACCACAGAGGGCTGTTTCTGACACTGACACTGAGCAAAATATGGATCCTGACTCAAAGCTGTAAGCCACGCCCCAATTCTTACACAAAATTTATAGTTCTTTCCCTTTTATATCAGTTTGTCTTCCCTACTGATCTCACAGTGCTCTCAATACTCACCATAAAAGGCTTTCTCTGAATAATTTACTGAGGTTTTTCTACCCAGAAAAGAGCATCATCCCTATGCACATCTGTGAACCCTTTCAACTCTCTTCAGGGGGCCCTCCCACACATCAAGGGGCCCTCCTACAACCATCAATGGACCCTCCCTACATACCTCAGAGAGAAGTCCTATGCAATGAAGAGAACCAAGAGAACCTTTCCTCCACACTTAAAACACACCTCCCTATACATCTAAGTAATTCCTCCCTATTTAAATCAAGAGCCCATTATACACACTTAAAAGGGTCATACACACCTTAGGGATGCTTTCTCAACAAGTTGTTGAGAAACACCTAAATGATAAAGAAAGCCCTCTTCATACAACCCAAAGTGTACTCCTTAGAGATTCCAGAGAAATGTTAATTCAAATTTTAGAATGCCTTTCTAAACACCTTAGCAAACACTACCTACACATCTCAGATAGATCGCACTACGTACAAAAAGTTCTCCCTAATTACTTATGAGTGCTGTACCTACACAATTCAAAGACCACTTGTGATACTCCTTGAATTGGTCTTCCTAAATAGCATTGATATCCCCTGTAGTATCCTCAAAGAACACTCCCAGTACACCTCAGTGTATTTCCCCTATTCATTTCAGATGGATCTCACTATTAACATCAAAGGACTCTGGTACACAAACCAGGGAGCACTCCTACAGAGACAAAAGCCATTTACACCTACAGAGATTTCTGCTGCACACCTGATACCTCCCAACACATATCAGAGCACCTGAACTACAAGCTTCAGGGATAATTCTATCCATACCCTACCTACACACGTTACATTCACCTTTCTATACAACTGAGAAAGCCCTTCCTGCTCACAACAGGTGCCCTTATAGCTCAGAGGGCCTTCCATACACATTTCAGAAATACTTCCCACACACCTCATTGAGCAAATCCTACACATCTCAGAGAACTATCACTAAACACCACCCACCACTTTTTGGCACACCTCACAATGCCCTACTTTTAAAATTCAGTGGGCCTATAACGAACTTCATAGAGTTCTCCTATAAAACCTCAGTTAATCCACCCAATTCATTTCAGAGATCTCTTCTTATTCACATTAGGGGCACATTCCTACACAACTTGGGATTTCTTAATACTCACCTAAGAGCACCATCCGTATACAACCAATCAAGAGTCCTCTCTACAAATCTCAGAGAGACTTCCATACAAAACTTAAAAGGCCCTTTAAACAAACCTTAAAAAAACTCTACTTACACATCTACTAAATAACTCTCACTTCCCAGCAAAATACCCTCCTTATTCACCTCCAGACACCATAAGTACAAACCTCAGATATTCCTTTAAGTGACCTCCTAAAATGTCTCCAATTCCATCCACTATCCTCAAGAAACACTCCCATCACACATCAGTGTGTTCTCCCTACTCATATTAGATACGTCTCACTGTTGCCTTGAGAGGACCCTCCCCACACAACTGAGATAGCCTTTCTAATCAGTCATAAAGCCTTCCTACACCTCTCATATATCCCTCTGCACACCTTGATAGGAACCTATCTAGATACTTCTGAAAGACCTCCCTACACATTTCAGAGTTCTGTCCCTATGCATTTCAATGACCCCTACTTTTATACTTCAAAGAAACTACACTAAATATCTCACAGAGCCCTACCTGCTTATATCATGTAGTTCTACCTACACATAATATAGACCATCCAATCAACAGCTCATAAGTCCCTCATTTCTATGTCATTTTGTTCTCTATACTTATCTCACAGAGCTCTCACTGCTCACTTTAAATGGCCTTCCAAACACAGCTGAGTCTTTTCTATTAATCTGAGTATGCATTCCCTATGCACCTGGGTGAACCATCAGAAGTCTTCCTAGAGAATCCTCCCACACACTTCTAAGAGACCTCTGACACACATAGCAGAACCCTACTATACTCCTCATATAGCCCTCTTTACTCATCTCACAAAATACAAGTCTGAAAGCCATTCATACAACAATAAGAGTACCCTCCATACACATTAAAGGAAGTCTTCCCTACTCAACTCAAGAGCAGTCCCTACATGCCACACTGTGTCATTCCTACATACCTCATTGTGTGCAAACTATATTTCTTTAGAAGCCCTCTCTGCTAACTATACTTCTCCATAAGCTCAGTCTAAGCACTAGACGGCCTATTTATGCACTTTTGAGAGCCCTCAATACAAACCACAGAGAGGTCTTTCAAATCAAAATGAAGACTTTTAATTTACACCACAAATGCTAATCCTGATCATGAACCTAACACTTATGCTAGGCCCAACCATAACCCTCAACTCATATTGCCCTCCCATCCACATCAGTTTTTTCTCTCCTCTCATTTCAATGAGCTTTCACTACTTACATCAAACAACCCTCTGGAAATAACTCACTGATTTCTTTCTATCATTTATGGAGTTCCATACCTATGTAACTCTGTGAGCCCTCCCACATCACCTCAGGGGTCATTCCCAGAAACATAAAGAGCACTCACACAAACATTTTGAAATTCTCCTAAATACCTCATAAAGTTCACACTACACAGACCAGAGGACACTCACTACAAATATCAAGAAGACTACTCTGTAAACTTCAGTGTGAATTGTTGACACATAAAAAAGTCTTTGACTACTCGTATTGCAATCTGTACATACACATTTCAGAAAGGAAACCCTACAGAGCTAAGTGAATACATAACATACACCTTTCAAATCCTACATACAGACCTCAACAAATGCTAACCAAACATCTCAGATCGACCTCACTACTCACCAAAGAACCCTCCCTGCTTACAAATGCTATACCTAGACACCTGAGAGTTCTCATGATTTTTTTGGACTGATCTCCCTTAACATCACAGATTCCCTCTACTATACTCAAAGAAATATCCCATCACAACTCTGTGTTCTCCTTACTCATATCATATGCACCTCTGTCAGTCTTTCCAACTAACAGCAGTGGGCCCTCCCCACCTACATAAAGGAGCCTTCCCACATCCTTCAGAAGGCCCCTTATACATGCCTTAAAGAGACCTCACTACACAATGAAAAGAAGTCACTTTTCCACCTCAGAGAAACTTCCCTACTCACCAGAAACACACTTTCCTAAACATCTAAATAATCCCTCCATAATTAAATCAAGACAACTTCCTACACACTTGAAAGTGCTGTGCTGTACATACTCACTTTAGGTACACTTCCTCCACACTTCTTTGAGAAACACCTAAACTATTCAGAAAGTCCTCCTTATCCTCCAAACCAATAGAAAAACTAATCCCCTGATAGGATTAACTGAGTGGTAACTGAAGGGAGAAAGGGTGTTACTGGAGGAGTTCTTTCATTGGAAGCATGTGTTTGTTGTATACATTGTGTATCTGGTGAGTGAGTGTCTCTTTCAGCTTCATTTATATTAGGCACTTCCCTGCACCACACATTTCTGCCATGATATTTAACCTCAACTCAATGCCCAAAGAATGGGCCAGCTTTCCATGGACTGAGACCTCTGAAACTGTGAATTCTCAAATAAAATTTTCCTCCTTTAGAATTGGTGTGGTCAAGCCTTTTAGTAACAACACAGAATAAACTGATGTAAACACAGTCATAGTCCTTTTTATAGGAACATTTACATAAAGTATAAAGAAGGCACAATGAAAACACATTATATAAAGGCAAATGCACGTGCTCCAAAGTTAATCTTTGTAACTATGTGTATATACACTGAATCAGAATGTTTCTGGCATTGACTAACCACAACATAGTGAATCCCCAGCCCTAACTACACAATAAAAGAAACAATTAGGGCATTCTCATAACACTTTCTGCCAGTTTTCTAAGCATGGGAGTCTTGGTAAAGCCATTTTGAGACTGCACCAACAATGGGACAGAGTTTTAGTAGTAAAGTTTATAAATACTAACAGTTGTGCTTCTCTAACTGAACAATTGCTCCTCCTATGCAGAACTCCAAGGACAGATACATATTGATCCCTTTGTTGGATCCTGTATTTTCCATCTTTTTTTCTATTTTTTTTATTTTAAACAAATGGGATACATGTTGTTTCTCTGTTTGTACATGGAGTCAAGGCATACCATTTGCGTAATCATAAATTTACATAGGGTAATGTTGTTTAATTCATTCTGTTATTTTTTCCTTCCTCCACACCCCTTCCACCACTCTCTTCCCTCTATACAGTCCTTCCTTCCTCCAATCTTGCTACCCTCCTTAACCCTAACCCTAACCCTAACACTAACCCCTCCCACCTACCATTATATGTCATCATCTGCTTATGAGCGAGATCATGCGTCCTTTAGTTTTTTGAGATTGGCTTATCTCACATAGCATGATATTCTCTAATTTCATCCATTTGCCTTCAAATGCCATAATATTGTAATTCTTTATGGTGGAGTAATATTCCA
The DNA here is from genome assembly GCF_902686455.1 of Sciurus vulgaris. Lineage (NCBI taxonomy): Eukaryota > Metazoa > Chordata > Mammalia > Rodentia > Sciuridae > Sciurus > Sciurus vulgaris. Next base: position 9,098 of record NW_027632425.1, read on the forward strand.
TTGAATATATATGCCACAGTTTCTTTATCCATTCATCAATTGAAGGACATCTAGGTTGGTTCCACAATCTGGCTATGGTGAATTGAGCAGCAATGAAAATTGATGTGGCTGTATCTCTGTAGTATGCTGATTTTAAGTCCTTTGGGTAGAGGCCAAGGAGTGGGATAGCTGGGTCAAATGGTGGTTTCATTTCAAGCTTTCTGAGGAATCTCCATACTGCTTTCCAGAGTGGCTGCACTAACTTGCAAGCCCACCAGCAATGTATGAGTGTTTCAACATTGTTCTTGATACTCTAGCCAGAGCAATTAGACAAACCAAATAAATTAAAGGGATACAAATTGGAAAAGAAGAACTCAAACTATCCCTGTTCTCTGATGATGTGATTAAATATTTAGAGGAACCTGGAAATTCCACCAGAAAACTTTTAGAACTCATAAGGGAATTCAGCAGGTTACGAGATCAATGCTCATAAATCCAGTGCATTTTTATACATAACTGATGAATCTTCAAAGAGAAGTTAGGAAAACTACCCCATTCACAATAGCATGAAAAAAAAATAAAATACTTGGGAATCAATCTCACAAAAGAGGTGAAAGACCTCTACAATGAGAACTATAGAAGACTAAAGAAAGTAATTAAAGAAAATCTTAGAGGATGGAAAGATCTTCCATGTTCTTGGATAGGCAGAATTAATATTGTCAAAATGGCCATACTACCAAAAGTGCTATACAGATTCAATGCAATTCCAATTAAAATCCCAATGATGTACCTTACAGAAATAGAACAAGCAATTATGAAATTCATCTGGAAGAATAAGAAACCCAGAATAGCTAAAGCAATCCTTAATAGAAAAAGCAAAGTAGGGGGTATTGCAATACAGATCTTCAACTCTATGACAAAGCAATAGTAACAAAAATGGCATGGTATTGGTACCAAAATAGAAAGGTAGATCAATGGTACAGAATAGAGGATATGGACACAACCCCAAATAAATACAATTTTCTCATACTAGACAAAGGTTCCAAAAATATGCAATGGAGAAATGATAGCCTCTTCAAGAAATGGTGCTGGGAAAACTGGAAATCTATATGCAATAGAATGAAACTAAACCCCTATCTCTCACCCTGCCTAAACTCAACTCAAAATGGATCAAGAACTTTGGAATCAGACTAGGGAACCTGTATCTTACAGAAGGAAAAGTAGGCCCAAATCTTCAACTTGTTGGCTTAGGATCAGACTTCCTTAACAGGACTCCCATAGCACAAGAAATAAAAGCAAGAATCAACAACTGGGATAGATTCAAACTAGATAACTTTCACTCAGCAAAGGAAACTATCAGTAATGTGAAGAGAGAGCCTACAGAGTGGGAGAATATCTTTGCCACTCATACTTCAAATAGAGCATTAATTTCCAGAATATATAAAGAACTCAAAAAACTTTACACCAAGAATAAAAATAATCCAGTCAACAAATGGGTTGAGGAATTGAACAGACACTTCACAGAAGAAGATGTACAAGCAATCAACAGATATATGAAAAAATGTTCAACATGTCTAGTAATAAGAGAATTGCAAATCAAAAGTACTCTAAGATTCCATCTCACCCCAATTAGAATGGTGATTATCAAGAACCCAAGCAACAATAGGTGTTGGTGAGGATGTGGGGAAAAAGGTACACTCATATTTTCCATATTTTATACCTGACTCTGATTCACTCCCCCCATCTCCTTAACTTTGAGAAATTTTTTGACTTATAAGGTGCACCTTTGGGAGTGTCCCCTATTCTGTTGGTTGAAGAAAGTTACCCTGGGTGTGGATCCATATGGGCCACCAACTGTCTTAACCAGTGCAACCAAAGTCTCAGGTCCAGTCAGCAGGCAAAGGGGGATTGGAAAATATTCACAGACACAGAACTTGAAGATTAAACTGGGATTGGGTGGAGCTCTGCTCTCTGATGGAGATGCAGATCTGAAGAGTTTTGCCAGCTATCTTTATTTATATATGTCTCATTAATAGGTTAAATACTATACAACCATTATTCTTTGTATTCAAGAAAGTTACAGAAACTAGGACATCCTATGTTGCTTTTCTGTAGTTGCAAGCCACAGTTTCAGACTGCAATGTTAGGAGATTTGTGTAGCTCTCAAGAAAATTCATTGTTAAAAATTATTATACACTAGGCAGGAAGTGGAGAAGTCGAGTTGATGAAACATTGTGGTTGTCTAGCACAAGAATTTCTTCCTTCGCAGGAGCTGTGTGCCTGAAATCAAGGTCAGAGTTGATAGAACTCTTGCAGAGATCCTGCTTATAAAGGGCATTGCCACAGCCAGTTAAGCATCCTCTGCCATTTCACAAGATCTTTCCAAAACACCAGGCATGCCATAGTCATCAGGTCATCAGTGACCCTCAATCTCAATCACTGCTCTCCGATCCTCTGTCACCACTCTCCACACTCTGGTTCACAGGAGACAGGGAATATCAGGAGATACCCCTAGTCCTCCCTCTACCTCATAGATTGGACGCAAGGTTACACTTCTCTGGAAACACCTCCCCAAACTTTAAGAAACAAATACTATTTTTCTGCATCTGAGCCTGGCTTGATTACCATCAGGAATGGAAAAAAATGGTCTCTGAAGGAAAACATAAATTATAACCCTATATTATAAAAGAACTTGTTTTACAAAAATGGAGAAAAATGGTAAAACTATGTAATGTATAAGTTTTCTTAGTATCATGTTCAAAATGTTATATTCCCTTATTTTTTACTGCCTGCCTAATATACATGTGTAATGAAAGCTCCATCAGCTAATGCCAAAACTGATTCAAAAGCACAGGAAATATGACGTCACTTTTAACTTGAAGTTGGTGTAAAAGATTGATTTCTCTTTTTCTATATTCTGTAAATCTGTTATTTGAGTTAGTTCTACATTAAGGGCTAAAGAAAATTTTATGAAAGAAAGAAAGAAAGAAAGAAAGAAAGAAAGAAAGAAAGAAAGAAAGAAAGAAAGAAAGAAAGAAAGAAAGAAAAATCTGGATTAGCTATGGGCACCAAGCCTGAGAATGTCAGGAAATTCCCTAATTTCCATGCATTTTTCATTCCAGATATTCACAGTAAGGAAAAGCTAAAAGGATCCCATATGTACATATGGTCTTTGCAAAGAGTTTCTTGAGGACCTCATGATCTCCCCAGATATTTTTTATATCTGAACTGATTCTAATCTGATCAAGTTGTGTAATATTTCATACTGTGTCATGTTTCACAACCTCTGTCTTCTTCTGAGCTCCAAGGTATTTTTGTGAATTCAGCTTTGGTCCTGCATCAGTAGGTCTTATTTTGTCTTCCTGGAGTTTCTTGCCTAATGTCTTCTACTATCTTTACTGAGTCCAATTATTCAAAAGTTAATTCATAAATACACTAGAAATGAAGAGATACCTTTTGAGAAGACTTAAGGATGGAGAATATACAATGGTGAAAATGACAGTAAATCTTCCAGCTTGGAGAATGAGTAGCCCATATTAATCTTTGATTTTAGTCTTCCCCATGGCTGGTAGATTCTACAACTTATGTCTCCAACTGCAAAGGTCCTATGAATGTTTTATAAAAATTTGTGAGAGGCTTTATTTTAATTTTTCAGTGGTTAAATATGACATTCTATGCAATAAACATCTGAAGCAATTTTTTTTCATAACTGGGGATCAAAAACTATAAATTCTTTGTTTAATCTCAGTTTTATGCATATGTGTGCATACCTGTTTATTGTATGTTTTATCTACATATATGCTTCTGTCTATATATTATATATATGGTGCCAAACCTGGCATATATACATATATATATATATATATATATATATATATATATATATATAAAATAAGCATTAATAAATTTACAATAAAATGGATCCAAATGCCTTTCAGTTCACATGACTAAAATTGGCTAAATAGATAAATGTAAGGATGTCTTTAAATTAACTTAACTAACTATGCATTTTTCTAAGTGGTCAAGCAAGCAGTATCGTGTTGATTTCTCTAAAATGTTTAAAGTTTAATATCTATTTCTTAGAGAATGTGTCCTCAGCAAAAAATAATGACTTAAAATATTAGATAGATTAATCTAAAATCTTGGATGTGATGGATACCATAAATTAAATTTGATGAATTAGATTTAACATAAATATAATAAGAACTTATAAAAGTACATGTTAAGGAGAAAAGTCAATACCAATGAATCTACCATGATAAATCAATATTCATGAATCTACCTTATCAAGTTAATATCAACAAAGCTATATTGACAAATTTATATTGGCTAATCAATATCAATGCATCTACACTGACATGTTGATTTTGGTGAATCTACAATGAAGGATTGATGTCAATGAATCTACCCAGAATAGTTAAAATAGATGAATCTATACAATGGGTTGATATGGATGAATCAACTCCAATGAGTCAATATTGATGAATCTACATCAACAGGTAGATACTGAAAAATATACCCTGAAGAGTAGATATCAACAAATATAGCCCAATGGATTGATATCAATGAATCTACACTGATGAATCCATATCAATAAATCAATATTGATAAATCTACCCCTACAAGTTGATATCTACAAATCTCCAGAAAAGAGTAAATATTGACAAATCAATCAAGTCAACTATCAGCAAGTCTACATAGGTTTATATTGATGAATCTACCCTGATGAGTTGATATTAATGAATCTACACAAAAGTATTCATATCAATGATTCTACACCAAACCATTGATATTGATGGATCTATTCTGTTGGGTCAATATTAACAAATCTACCCTGACAGGTTGATATAAAGGAATCTACACTGAAGAGAAGGGTAGATATTGATGAATATACCCAGAAGAGTAGATATCAAAACATATACCCCAATGGGCTGGCAAATCTATACTAACAAATCAAGATGAATCTACCTCTATAAGTTGATATCTACAAATCTGCACTAAAGAGCCAATCTACTCAGACACATCAATATCAACAAATGTACATGGACTATTCAATATTGATGGATCTACATCATCAAATTGATTTCATCAAATCAATATTGATGGATCTACTCAATTTAGTTGATATCAGAGAATCTAACATGACTGGTTGATAATGATGAATCTAGTGCAATGGTTTCATATCAACAAAACTATACAGAATTGTGAATATCAGGAATCTATCATGGTGAGTCAATAATGATGATGTACCTTGTTGAGTCAATATTGACAAATCTACATGAATCAACATCAACACTTTGATATCAACAAATCTTCCCACTGAGTTGATATTAACAAATATACCTGAGTCAATATCAATGAATCTACATCAATGAGTCAATATCAATAAATAAACCCCATAGTCAATATTGATGAATCTTCCTCAATGTGTTGATATCAAAAAATCTACACCAGTTAGTAGATATTAATGAATCAAACCTGATGATTCATAATCCATGAACCTACACTGATGGTCCAATTTTGACAAATATACACAGGTGAGTAGATATTGACAAACCTTCCCCCTTAAGTCAATATTGACATATCTACTTTGAAGAGTTGATACCAGCAAATCACTATTGAAAAATGTACCCCAACAAGTCGATATCAATAAATCTACACCAATGAGTTGATATTGATGAATTATGCCTATGGGTTTTATCAACATGTCTATGCTGAGGGTCCACACAGATGTTTCTTCACCAATGTGTCAATGTTGATGAATCTAAACCTTTGAGTCAATATTGATGAATCTGCACTGACAGATAGATATTGATGAATCTGCATCTTTAAAGTGCTATTGATGAATTTACACTTTTGAGTCAATATCAATGAATCTAGACCAATGGGTCAATATTAAAGAATCTACACTGATATGTTGACATTATAAAACCTACCCAGTTGAAACCATTTTGATGAATCTACCCCAATGGGTAGATATGGAAAAATCTACACCAAATGATTCAGTATTGATGAATTTACACCAAAAAGTCAATGTCAACAAATATACCCTTAGGTCAATAACAATGAATCTTTCCAGAATAGTTGATATTGATGAATATACCCTGATGGTTCAATATAAATGAAGTTACATCTATGAATCAATACTGACAAATCAATATCTGATGAATCAACATGGATAGTTCAATATCAACAAATCTACACTGATGAGTCAATATAGATGAATCAATATCTACAGGTCATTGTCAATGAATCTACTCCATCTTGATTAATCTAACCCAATGTATTGATATGGATGGTTTACACTGAAGAGTTAATATTAATGAATCTGCTCCAATTGGTCAATATCAAAGAATCTACACCAATGAATCAATATCAATGAATCAACACTGATGTTTGACATCAGTGAACATATCCCATCAAGTTGATATTGACTGTTCCAACACAATGGGTTGGTGTGGAGGAATCTACACAGACAAGTCAATAACAATGAATATGCACCAAAGCATCAATATTGTCAAATATACTTCAAAGGGTCAATACAGATGAATCTACCTTGATGGATTGATATTAATGATTGTACACCAAAGGGTTAATATTGAGGATCTCCACTGAAAAGTTCAAATCCACAAATCTACCCAACAGGTTGGCATCAATGTATCTACATCCTATCATTGATAATGACAAATTGATAATGAACAATCTACAAGTTGATATTTATGAATCTACATGCTTATATCAATAATGACAAACCTACCCAATTTGTCAATATGTCAAATATATATGTCAAATATAACCCAAAGGGTCAAAATTGACCACACTACATTGATGTGTCCATGTTGACAAATGTACCTTGACAGGTCAATATTGATGAAACTACACCATAGGTTTAATTACAACAAATCAACACAAATGGATTGATATCTATAAATCTACACTGAAGAGTCGATATCAACAAATCTACCCTGATGAGTTGATATCTATGCATTTACACTGATGAATCAATAATGACAAATCTACATCAATGAATCAATATCAACACATCAATATCAATATGGATGAATCTACTCAACAAGTTGATATTGATGTATCTACACTGATGTGTTGATATGGACAAATCTACCCCTACAGTTTGATATTGATAAATCTACTCCTATGGGTCCATATCTATAAATCTATGCCATCAAGTCAATATTGATGAATCACCCCAGTGGGTCAAAATTGATGAGTCTACACTGGCAAGTGGATACCCCAATGGATTGATTTTGGCAAATCTAACCAATTAAACCAATTAAATCAATATTGATAAATCTAACCCATCAAGTTGATATCAACAAATTTAACCCCATTGGTTGATATAGATGAATCTCCCCAAATGAGTACATTTCTGTGCAGAGCGGTGACAGGATGGGAGAGCAGTGACTGAGATTGAGGGTCTCTGATGATCTCATGACTGTGGCATGACTGGTGCCTGGGAATTTACCTGTGCAAGGGCACAGAATGTTTAGCAGCTTTGGTAATACCCTGAATGGGGAGACTCTGTGCAAGAGTACTTTCAGCTCTAACCTTGATCTCAGTCACAAATCTTCTGGGAATAGTGAAACCCTTATGCTAGACATTTACAATGTTTCATCAGTTCCATTACTCCTGCTACTACCCCAATGGGATGATATGGATGAGTGTATCCTGATGATTAAATATCAGTGAATCTTCTCCAGTGGGTAGATATTATGAAATCCACACCAATGGGTGGGTATTGATGAATACACCCAGAAGAGTTGATATTTAAAAATTGACATTTTTCAGGTCAATATAATCTGAACTGACAAATCAATATTGACATATGAACATCAACAAATCTACCCTGACTGGTTAATATTGATGAATCTACCCTTAAGGGTTGATATCAATTAATCTACACCAACAAGTAGATGCTAATGAATCTTCACTGAAGGGTTGATATTGATCAATCTACCCCTATGGGTTGATATTGATGAATCTACAATGATGAGTAGATATTGATGAATCAACACCAATGAGTACATATCACCAAATCTATCCCATTGAGTCAATATCGATAAACATGCACTGACATGACAATGTCAGTATGAATCTACCCTTATGGTTGTCATCAACAAATCTACCCTGATAGTTGATATTTACAAATATATCCTGTTGAGTTGATATTTATGAATATACTTCATTGAATCTTGATTGACTGATTTACACTGAAGGGTTGACATTGATGAATCCATGTCTTCAAATCAATATCAACTAATGTATACTTACGGGTTAATATCAATGAATCTACCATTGATTTGATATCTACAAATCTACCCTGGGTGATTGCTATTGATGAATTTACACTGATGAATTGATATCAACAAATCTATATGAGGAATCAATATTAATGAGTCAACACCATCAATTTGATATCAACAAATCTATGCTATCAATATGGAAGAATCTACCCCAATGGGTCAATATTGACAAATCTACTCTGATAGCTTGAGATCAGTGAATCTACATCAATGAATCAATGTTGATGCATCAATATCAATGAGTCAATGTCTATAAATCTACACCAGTCTATATTGACATAACAATATCAACATATCTACACTGAAGTTGATATCAACCAATCTACCCAATACAGTCAATATTGATTAATCTACCCTGATAAATCAATGTTGATGAATCTATCTCAAAGAGTCAATATTGACAATTCTACCCTGAAGAGTAAATATAGATGAATCCACAGTGATAAATAAATATTGGCTGAGGAGAATCCTGGGGTGTACCAGACATGGATCCAAGGTATGGACTGGGCTTGAGCACAGAACACTGGGCTCTCATCACGTCACATGAGAACACTCTGTGATGACCCAATGCCTCTTGGGCCTCCCTGGTCCCCAGTAGAAGTCTGCTCTTCCCTGTAGTACGGTAGTGTAAACATGTAACCTGAGCAGTGGCCTGGCTATCTCATTAAAATGATTGGTTCTCACTTCATATATAAACTATTGCACTTCCTGAATAAATTGAGTCTGCGTCACAGAACCTGGCTCCCGGTGTCTGGGCAAAGGGGCACCGTAACACTCACTCCCTTCCCGAAAGGCCAACCCACATCTGACAACATTTTGGCACCCAACGTGGGGCCTCAGAGAAAGACGAAGCCTGCAGAGCTGCTGGGTGAGTGGCCTCCTTATGGGGAATCTACCGCCTTCGGTTAGAGTTACCCAGGCGCGAGCTTTACAAGCGCTGCTAAGGAGTAGGCGAATAAGGTCTCAGAAAGAGGCTATAAATGTATGGGACAATGTTGTAGATTGTGCCCCATGGATGGCATTAGATAAAATATGGGATCCTGAGTAATGGGAAAGGGTTATACATTTAGCCCATAGAAAAGAAGTACAGGAGGGTAAAACTTACCCTCTCACTTTTTACCCAATTGTTACTGCTCTTTTAGCATGCCTTAGGGGGATCCCTGAGGAAAAGCACTTAGACTTACAAGATATTCTGGCTGCTCAAGTAGAGCGTGGGAACAGTGAAAAGGAAGACAAAACTATGCATGCCAGTCACCAGGCAACATTAGAAAGCAGGGGAAAACAGGAGCTAGAAAAACCACAGGAATTTAGAGATAAGGAGGATGAGAATCATCCACAACCACAGCCTAGTCAGCTTTATCCTGTACTGCCATCTTGTGGCCAAAGTGTTACATCATCATCTAATGACAGTAAAGATTCACCATGGGTAACTAAAGAATCTGTTTCTGCTCCTCCAGCATATTCAAACAGTAGCTCTTGGGGACCACATTTTAATGATTTATGTCAAACTAAGGATCATAATTGGGGGACTCCTTTATAAGCTTTTCCACTAAATGTCAATAGAACAGCCCAACGACCTTTAAATTGGTATCCTCATGAACAAAAGACAGTTACTACTATTAGGAAAGCAGTTCAAGAGGATGGTCTTCATTCCCCTTATGCTACTCAGTTAATAGAGAATTTTAGTCTAGACCTTAACACTCCTAAGGATTGGAAAGATTTGTGTCGTATGATCTTAGGCTCTGGTGAGTACCTCCTATGGAGAGCAGGGTTCTATGATCAATGTGAGCAACAGGCTGAAAGAAATAGTAGGGCAGGAGTACAGTTAGATGCTGAATGTTTACAGGAAGAAGGAGTCTATGCTTCACCAGCTGTTCAGGCACAAGGCCCACCTCAGAACTTCGATCAGGTGCGCCTATGTGCCCTGCGAGCCTTAAAACAAATCCCTAGCAAAGGAGGAACTAAGTCATTAAAACAATTAGTACAAAAGCCTACTGAACCTTTCTCAGATTTTGTTGCGCATACCTCTGAGACAATAACTAGAAAGATTCAACATGCAGAGGCAGCGGAAGCCCTTTTAAAGGAGATATTATGGGAAGGAGCCACCTCAGAAGCCAGAAGAGCTATTACTCCCTTTAAAGGTGGCTCTATTGATGACTGGATTATAGCAACCAAGGACCTAGGTACTGCATCAGCTCACGCTGCTGCTTTAGCTGAAGCCTTTTCTGCATGCATGAAGTTAAAGGAAACTGAGGGCAACAAAGGAACTAAAAGTCAAACTTGTTGGTCATGTGGAGGGTTAGGCCATTGCCAGAAAGAGTGCCCTAGTAGGTTGAGGAATACACAAATTAGAGCAAAACCAAAATTACCACCTTCTAAATGCCCTATATACAAAAAAGGGTTCCAGTGGGCACGTGATTTTCGTTCTAGAGAGAAGGTTGATAGAAAGCCTTTAAACGGGGCACGGGGCAGTCCTCAGCCCCGCAAGTAAGAGGACATCCCAAAATAATGTGGACCATTCCAATATCTGAAGCCAAAGCTCGGATGGTACTCCAATTAGATGGAGTTCCTTTCAAGGGTGTTGTTGACACAGGAGCTGATGTTACTATTATCAGAATGGAAGAAGCAGAAAAAATGAAATGGAAAACTAAAACTGGTCCCAATATTCAAGGAGTAGGAGGACTACAACCTACCAGGGAAGTAATTCACCCTGTCATCTGGAAAGATCCCGATGGGAAAACGGGAGCCATTAAGCCCTTGTTAGCAGAAGGATTGCCAATGAACTTGTGGGGCAGGGATATTCTGCAGGAAATGGATGCTATGCTAACCACTGATGATAGAGAATTTTACCAAGATATTGTTGTACAAGATAAAACAGGGTGCAGTAATCAGCACCCCCAATTCTAAGGGCCACTGTTCCATTAGTACAAAAACCTGAACCTATTCCATTCCAGTGGGACACTCAAGATCCCATTTGGGTGGAACAGTGGCCTATACCAAATGAAAGACTAAAACACCTAAAATTCATAGTACAAGAACAACTAAACAAGGGTCATATTGAGCCCTCTACAAGCCCACATAATACACCAATTTTTGTCATACAAAAAATGATAAATCAAAATGGAGACTATTACATGATCTAAGAGCTATAAATGCTCACATGGAAAAAATGGGAACTTTACAGCCTGGTTTACCACACCCAGCTGGCATTCCCTTTAATTTTCACATAATTATACTTGATATTAGGGACTGTTTTTTCTCTATTCCTCTTCATAAAAAAGATAGGCCTTACTTTGCCTTCTCAGTATACAAGCCCAATCATCAGCAAAGGTATCATTGGAAAGTATTGCCTCAAGGAATGAAAAATAGTCCAACCATTTGTCAGCATTATGTTAGTCATGCCACTAGGCCCCTACAAGAAAAATGCCTTATTATACATTATATGGATGATATCTTATTAGCACATCAGGAACAAGACTGCTTAAATAAGTGCCTTCAACAACTTTTAAAAAATTTAGAAATACTAGGCCTTAAGGTTGCAGAAGAGAAAATTCAAAAGGTAGCCCCATTTACATTCTTAGGGTTTAAATTATGGAAATCTATTTCTCCGGCAAGACCACAACTGTTATTACAGAACTGTTATTCATTAGCTGAGCTACAACAATTATATGGACAAATCAATTGGCTAAGAAGTGTTATTCCTGTATCCACTGCTCAGTTGGCACCATTATTTAGCTTCTTAAAGGGGAATGCTGACCCTACTTCAAAGAGACATCTAACAACCCAAGCTAAAGAAGTTATTAACAAAATAAATGATATTTTAAAATAAGCTCAGTTGGTCAGATATGATCCAAATCTCCCCATACAAGCCATTTGCATAGCCACCCCTGGGTTACCAATAGGGGTGCTATATCAACAAGGTCCCATATATTGGGTGCATTTAGCTTACTGTAAAACACACAAAATTACACCTTTTATACAGCTTTTAGGGCTTCTAGGTTTGCAGTTACAAAATGTAACTCAAAAGGTCTTTAATAAGGACCCTGATATCCTTATTATGCCATTGGAAAAACATATAGTAGATCATCTTATTATAACTGAACCACTTTTCCAAGCTCTAATTAGTGGATTCCCAGGCATTATCAATTCACATTATCCTCCTGATAGACTTATACAGGGATTAAAAACATTACAATTGAAACCCACTCCCTTTTGTTGGCCCACTGGTAAACCTATTCCAGGAGCTGCAACCTTTTTACAGATGCTAATAAATACAATTGTGGATTCATTTATCATGGACCTTCCTTGCCTAAAAAGCACAGAGCCCCCCATGGAGGCTCAGTTCAACAAGGAGAACTAAGAGCACTTTCTTTAGCCTTAGAGCAATTTCAAAAGGAGCCTCTAAATGTGTTCTCAGATAGCATCTATGTTGTACAAGTAAGTAAAGGCATAGCTCACTCCCCATTTCGTGTTCAGAACAAAGCAATAGATCCTTATTTACAGGAATTAAAGTTCATCTTAGAACATAGACAATTTCCTTGGTATATACAACATGTGAGAGCACACTCCTATTTACCAGGACCTATCTCTAAAGGTAATGATGAAATTGATAAATATATAATGTTAACACAACAAGAAGCCTTACAACAAGAACGTGAGTTACATGCAAAGTTCCATTTTTCCAGTAAGTCCATAAAAACTTTGTATCCCCAATTAACTATCCAACAATGCAGGCATTTCACACAATCATGCAGTAAATGTGCCCCTCTACTGCCTTTAGGACCATTACAACCACAAGGTGTAAATCCTAGGGGCCTCTCACCCAATAAGTTATGGCAAATGGACATCACTCACATACCATCATTTGGGAAGATTAAGTATGTACACGTCATTGTAGATACATATTCCAAATTCACGTATGCCACTCCATTAACTGGTGAAACTGCAAAACATGTTGTTCAAGCATGCATGGGTGCCATGCTATTTATGGGTGTGCCTTGGGCCATAAAAACAGACAATGGACCTGCATATACTTCAAACAAGTTCAAAACTTGGGCATCCACTTGGAATATCAAAGTAATTACAGGAATCCCATACAATCCACAAGGACAAGGAATTGTAGAAAGAACACACCATACTATAAAAACTCAGCTACAAAAAGAAAAAGGGGGAAAAGAGGGAACATATATGCCCCCATGATACACACTCAATCATATTCTGTTCACTCTGAACTTCCTAACCTTTGATGACCACGGTATTTCACCAGCCATGAAGCATTGGGGTTCCTTTCCCGGGAACACTCCTCTGCCATTGGTGTATTGGAAGGACCCCCTATCAAATTGCCTTCATGGGCCACACCCTTTATTAACTCAGGGGTGAGGTTTTGCTTGTGTTTTCCCAGAAGGTGAATCCAAGCCAATTTGGATACCAGCCAGATCAGTCAAGCCTGCTACGTCACATGGAGGGCAACAAGAAAAGACATTCACAAACTCCAACGTAGGAACTGAAGAGGCTCCACCTTGAGGACACAGAGGGCTCCTCAGCCAGACAAGGACAATCATCAAATGCACAAGAAAAATGAAGAAAGAAAAGAGGTCACCGTGCACCTCCAGTAACTTGGGGGGGGATTAAAAAGGGTAGCTCAGGAGGCTCAACAAATGGCTCCTGAAGGTGATACGTCCCCATCCACTTTGTTTTTACTAATGTGTGCTATCATAACTGCCAACTCTCACCACACTAGTGCAACAATTATTGGGATCCCCAATCCATCCATGGAGATGCCATTAGGCTTAGATACAGATGTTCTGCCTTCTATTTTAACTTCTAATGCTTCCATAGGCATTCCTGCCACTTCAGCACCTCCTCATCAAGCTCGATTTAATACTACTGTTAACACTACTGGTAGTTGGCTATTCATGAAATTGTCCAATTGTTCCTCCACTTCTGAGCTCTCATTATGTGATCAAGTGATCTGCTTATGTCCTGATACTCTCCTAGATCATACTATAGGAAACATCACAGGTCTTAGGCCAGTTAAATTACCTTCTAAAGCTAAGAATAGTTCTACAGATGCTTTCCCCAGTTTGCCTGTCTGCCCATGGATTCCTGCCAATATCACTACAAATGTAAACAAAATTAGGGCATTGGCAAACATCCATCCCCGCCAGTGTGTGCAAAGTCACACTCCCTTTAGAGTTACCCAGCAGCTTTCATCTTTTGCTAGACCTTTAGTAATAAATGCCTCAAAGCCCGTCCCAAACTCACAAAAAATGTATTATAATTCTTCTGGAAGTGCTTCACTGTTAGGTACTCAATTGCTATGAAATCAGCAGAGATGTTTAGATATAGGAGCTATGCTTTTCCTCAATGGAACTCGTTTTAATGGAACAGCTTCACAAGTGTTTAATGCGCCTCTCTGTGTTCAACATCCATTTTATTTCATTGTTTCTAATCAAACCACCAATATGTCTGTATATTGTGATAATTCTATACAGTGCTTTCTGACCAATTGTTGGTCTCCTAAGTTTTCAACTGCATTGTTAGCTAGAGTACCTCCTTACATTTGGGCTATATCAAATGATACTCATAGTATTCAACCAATAGTGTTTACTAAAAATGTACAATTAATATGTGCTAAAAGAGATTTTGGCCTTACTACATTACTTACAGGTATCATCATTGCTGCTGTAGCTGCTTCAACTGCTGCCACAATAGCCTTAGTACAGACTGGTGCTAATGCTGCAGTACTAAATGCGCAGGCTACTAAGGTCAGTGAAGCCCTCGCTCTTCAACACGAAACTAATACATTAATAAAGTAAGTATCTTAAATTTACAGCAACAAATGGATCTCACAAATGAAAGAATAGATATTATGCAGATAACAATGCATCTACAATGTAATCCCACATTACCCTATGTTTGTGAAACTATGGTAACACTTGACAATGTAACTAAATGGAGACAAGAATTAAGTATGTATTTAAGGGGGCCTTGGAACTCCCAATTTCAAAACCTAACGCTCAAATTAGGTCATGCAATCATGTCAATCAATGAAACCGAGCTCAACTTGTACTAAGTGCTTCTTTCTTCACATGATTATGGAACAAAATCACTTACATATTTGATCCTGTAAATGTTACATTAATTGACCTTTCCTTTGCTGGCATTGTATTATCAGTTCTATGTATTCACTGCCTTTGTAAAAGAACCTCAAAAATTGAGACTAGACAGGTCATGTTAACTTAGGTTATGATAGCAAAAAAAGAAAAAGGGGGAAAATGAGGAGAATCCTGGGGTGTACCAGACATGGATCCAAGGTATGGACTGGGCTTGAGCACAGAACACCGGGCTCTCATCACGTCACATGAGAACACTCTGTGATGACTCAATGCCTCTTGGGCCTCCCTGGTCCCCAGTAGAAGTCTGCTCTTCCCTGTAGTATGGTAGTGTAAACATGTAACCTGAGCAGTGGCCTGGCTATCTCATTAAAATGATTGGTTCTCACTTCATATGTAAACTATTGTGCTTCCTGAATAAATTGAGTCTGCGTCACAGAACCTGGCTCCCGGTGTCTGGGCAAAGGGGCACCATCGCACTCACTCCCTTCCTGAGAGGCCAACCCACATCTGACAACAATTGGCAAATCTATCCTTTGAGTCCAATTTGATGAGTCTACAATGATGTATCAAAACTGATGAATGTACATCAATGAATCTACATAGGTGATTCAATATCCATGGCTCTACCCAATAAATTATATATCAATGAACCTACATCATCAAATAAAGACTCATCAATATCAAAGAATCTATACTGAATTGTTGCTGTTGATGAATCTATGCTGATGAGTTAATTTTGATGAATCTACACAGATGAATTGATATTGAAGAATCTAATGAGAACAGTCAGTATTGAACAATCTATCTCAATGAGTTGATAGGGGTTAATCTACCCTGACAAATCTATTTTGTTGCATCTACACCAAATGGTTATCAACAAGTCTAACCTCATTGGTTGATATAGACAAATATACCCCAATGAGTACATTGTGACAAATTGAATCAGTTAATTTGATGAATCAAATCAGAGAGTTGATATTAATGAATCTAACAAATAGAGTTGATATTGAGGAATGAAACCTGATGGGTCCATATGGGCAAATCTATTCTGATAATTCAATATTGACAAATCTACAACAAAGTTGATATTGATGAATCTATTTCAACAATTTGATATTGATGAATATACACAGAAGACTCAATATTGAAGGATCTACCCTGATGGGTCAATATCAGTGAATCAACATTGACAAATTAATATCAACATATCAATATTGATGAAAGTAACCAGTTGAGTCAATGTCTATGAATCTCTAACAATGAGTCAGAATTGATAAATTCCCTCAGTGGAATTGATATCATCAAATCTCTCATAACAGGTCAATATTGACCATTCTTTCCCAATTGGTCAATATCACTGAATCTGCACTGAAGAGTAGATACTGGCAAGTCTACCCTGAGAGGTTAATATCAATGAATCTACACCAACTAGTAGATATTTATGAGTTTACACTGATGGGTTATATTAACAAATGTACCCCTATGATTGTTATTTATAAATATATGCCAGTGAGTATATGTCAATGAATCCACACCAATGAGTAGATATCAATAAATCTACACTGTCAAGTCAATATTGATGAATCAAGACTGAAAGGTTAATATTGATGAATCTACCACATTGAGGCTTTATTGACCAATCTAAACCAGAGTTGATTTCAATGAATCTATGCCTTCTTGTTGATATCAATTAATCTACACTGATGGGACAACACTGACAAATCTATACCAATGAGTAGATATCAATGAATCTACCACAATGTGTCAGTGTAGCTAAATCTAGACTGATGAGTCAATTTCAATGAATCTAACCAATTAAGTTGATGTCAATGATTCAAACCATTTGAGTTGGTATTGAGGAATCTCAATTTGAGTTGGTATTCAGTTTGGTCAATATGAAAAAATCTACACCAATGAATCAATATTTGTGAATATACACCAAAGAGTTGGTACTGTAAAATCAACCCCAATGGGTAGTCAATGACAAATTTACCCTTGTGGGTCGATATAAATGGATTTACATTGACCAATCAAAATTGATACATCAATACTGACAAATATACCGTGACAAGACAGTATTTTAAAAGTATATATATATATATTTATAAAATTTATATATACATAAATAAATATAAATATATATAAATAAAAATAAATATAAATATATATAATTTTATATATAAAGGTATATATATAAAATTATATATATAATTTTTAAAGACTGAATTTTGATTCATTGTACACAAATGGGGTGCAACTATTGTTTCTATGGTCGTACACAATGTACACTCACACCAATTGTGTAATCATACATGAACATAGGGTAATAGTGTTCTCTCAGTCCACTCTCTCTTCCTCCACCCCCTCCCACCCCATTATCCTCCACACAATTTAAAGTGCCTCCATTCTTTACTTACCCACATTTCCCCCCTTATATATATCATCATACACTTATAAGATAAGACAATCAGTCATTGGTTTTAGGGGATTGGCATATTTCACTTAGCATTATATCCTCCAACTCCATCTATTTACCAGTAAATGCATAATTTTATTCTTCTTTATGACTTAGTAGTATAGTATTCCATTGTGTATATATAACACAGTTTCTTTATCCATTCATTAATTGAACAGAATCTACATTGGTTACACAACCTAGCTGTCATGAACTGAGCAGCTATAAATATTGATGTGACTGTGTCAGTGTAGTATGCTGATTTTCAGTACTTTGGATATAAACTAAGGAGTGAGATAACTGGGTCAAATTTGGGTCTATTTCAAGATTTCTGAGGAATCTCCATACTGCTTTCCACAGTGACTGCAAAAGTTTTCAACCCCACCAGCAATGTATGAGTCAACTTTTTCCACACATCCACACCAATATTTATTATTTCTGTGTTCCTGATAATTACCATTCTAATAGGAGTTAGTTAAAATCTTAGGGTAGTCTTTAATTACATTTCTCCAACTACTACAGATGAGGTGTACTTTTTCATATATTTGTACATCACCTCTATGTCTTCTGTGAAGTGTCTGACCAGTTCCTTAGCCCAATTACCCATTGGGTTGTTAATATTCTTGTTATAAAGTTTTGTATTTTTTTATATAAATTTTGAATATTAGTGCTGTATTTGAAGTGCATGCAGAAAAGATTTTCTCCCACTCTGTAGGCTCTTTTGTCACATTATGGATTGTTTACTTTGTTGAGAAAAAAACTTTTTAGTTTGAATCCATCCCATATTTTGATTCTTGCTTTTATTTCTTGTGATCTGGGAGCCTTTTTAAAAAAGTCTGGCCCTAAACCAACATGATGATTTTGGTGAACAGTCTCTGGTCTAATTCCTACATCCTTGATCCATTTTGAGTTGAGTTTTGTGCAGGGAAAGAGATACAGGTGTAATTTCATTTTACTGCATATGGATTTCCAGTTTTCCCAGCACCATTTGTTGAAGAGGATATCTTTTGTTCTTTACAAATTTTTGGCACCTTTATCTAGTATGAGATAACTATACTTATGTGGGTTTTTCTCTGTCTGTTCTAGTTTGTACCTTTGGTCTACCTATCTATTTTGGTGCCAATACCATGTAGTTTTTGTTGCTATTGCTCAATAGTAGAATTTAAGGTCTGGTATTGTGATATCTCCTGCATCATTCTTTCTACCCAGGATTGCATTGGATATTTTTGGTGTTTTATACTTCCAGATGAATTTCATTATGACTTTATCTATTTCTATGATGAATGTCATTGAGATTTTAATTGAAATTCCGTTAAATATACATAGTGCCTTTGGATGTATGGCCAATTTGACAGTACTAATTCTGCCTACTCAAGAATATGGGAGCTCTAAGGCTTTTTAAATTTTTTTTTCTGCAGGGTTCTGCAGTTATCATAGAGATTTTTTTTATCTCTTTGTTAGATTTATTACCAAGTGTTATTTTGTTTTAGGCTGTTGTGAATGGAAATTTTTCCTAATTTCACCTTCAGAAGAT
Source organism: Sciurus vulgaris (assembly GCF_902686455.1). Lineage (NCBI taxonomy): Eukaryota > Metazoa > Chordata > Mammalia > Rodentia > Sciuridae > Sciurus > Sciurus vulgaris. The sequence goes on from NW_027632425.1 coordinate 28,505, forward strand.
TCACCACTTATGAATAAAAATGCATTAGACTTTTGCGTGGTAATTTTTATATCCTACTGTTTTGTTGAATTTATTTATGAATTCAGAAATTCTAGTTCTAGAAGTCTTCTGGTGGAGTTTTATGGATCCTCTCAATATAGCATCATGTCATCAGCAAACAGTGATACCTTGAATTCTTCTTTTCCTATTTGAATCCCTTTAATTTCTTTGGTTTGCATAATTGCTCTGGGAAGTGTTTCAAGGACGATGTTGAATAGAAGTGGCAAAAAAGGGCATCCATGTCTTTTTCCAGGTTTTAAAGGGAACATTTTTGGTTTTTCTCCATTAATAATGATGTTGTCTGTGGTCTTAGCATAGATAACCTTTACAATATTTAGGAACGTTCCTACTATTCCTTTTTTTCTAGTGTTTGGAGCATAAATTGGTGTTGTAATATATTGAACTTTTTTTCTGCACCAACTGAAATAATCATATGATTCATAACCTTAAGTCTATTGATGTGATGAATTACATTTATTGATTTCCAGATGTTGAAACAACCTTTCATCCCTGGGATGATCCCAACTTGATTGTGGTGCATTATTCTCTTAATAAGTTTTTATGTGATTTTCCAGAATTTTGTTAAGAATTTTTGTATCTATGTTCACCAGGGATGTTGGCCTAAATTTTTTTTTCCTTGATGCATGTTTTTCTGGTTTTGGTGTCAGGGTGACACTGGCTTCATAGAAGGAATTTGGAAGAGCTTCCTCCATATTTCATGGAAAACTTTGAGGAGTATTGGTATAAGTTCTTCTTTGAAGGTCTTGTAGAACTCAGCTGAGAATCTGTCTGATTCCAGGATTTTCTTGTTTTGTAAGCTTTTTGATGGCTTTTTGTATTTCATTGCTTGAAATTGATTTGTTTAAATTGTGAATGTCCTCGTGATTCAATGTGGGAAGATCACATGTCTCTAGAAATTTTTCAATGTCTTTGAAATTTTCTATTTTGTTGGAGTATAGATTTTCTAAATAGCTTCTAATTATATTATATATTTCAATAGTGTTTGTTGAGATATTTCCCTTTTCATCATGAATTTTGTAATGTAAATTTTCTAACTCCTTCTCTTCATTACTGTGGCTAAATGGTTATCTATTTTGTTTACTTTTTCAAAGAACCTAATTTTCATTTTGTCAATTTTTGAATTGTTCCTTTGGTTTCAATTTCATTGATTTCAGCTCTGATTTTAATTATTTCCTGTCTTCTACTATTTTTGGTATTGTGCTCTTCTTTTTTTAGGGCTTCGAGATGTACTGTTAGGTCGTTGTTGATTTTTTATTCTTTCCTTTAATGCACTTCATGCAATAAATTTGCCTCTTAGTACTACTTTCATAGTGTCCCAGAAATTTTGAAATGTTGTACTGTCATTCTCATTTACTTCTAATAATTTTTATCTCCTTCCTTATATTTTCTGTTATCCACGCTTCATTAAGTAGCATATTATTTAGTCTCCAGGTGTTGGGGTAGTTTCTGTTTTTTTTTTTTTTTTCTCATTGATTTCTAATTTCATTCAATTTTGATGTAATGGAACACAAGGTAGTATTTCTAATTTTTTGGATTTACTAAGGGCTGCTTTGTAGCATAACATATGTTCTATTTTAGAGAAGAAACTATGTGCTGCTGAGAATAAAATGTATTTGCTCATTGACCAATAAAATATTCTATATGTGAGTGTTAGGTTGTTATTGATTGTGTTATTGAGTTGAATAGTTTCTTTGTTCAGTTTTTGTTTGTAATATCTATCTAGTCGTGAGAGCAGTGTGTTGAACTCACCCATAATTATCATGTTGTAGTCTTTGATATACATAGTTGTGCTGTTATTTGGAACATAAATATTTGCAAATGTTATGTCTTCCTGAATGATGGTTCCCAGCAGTAAGAAATATTCTTCTTCATCCCTTCTGACTAACTTTGAATTGAAGTCCCCTTTACCTGAGTAACCCCCACTTTTTTCTGAGTCCATATGCATGATATTTTTTTTCCATCCTTTCAACTTTAGTATGTGGTTGTCATTTTCTATGAGATGAGTCTCTTGAAGGCAGCATATGTTGGATATTTCTTATTATTCCAATCTTCCAGTCCATACCTTTTGATATAGACCTGTACCTTAGGCCATTAACATTCAGGGTTATTATCGAGATACAATTCGTATTTCTGGTAATTTTGGATTATTTTTAGGTTTTAATGTGCCTTGGTTTTCCTTTTTTGTTGGTTTTACAATTAGGGTACTTCCTTCCTTTGCTGACTTAAATTGTTATTTTTATTTCCGACTCATGGAATATTTTGCTGAGAATGTTCTGAAGCACAGGTTTTCTATTTGCAAATTATTTTAACATTTGTTTATCATGGAAGGATTTTATATCTTTATCAAATCTGAAAGTTAGTTTTAATGGGTATAAGATTCTATGTTGGCAACCATGTTCTTTAAGACCTTGAAAAAAACTTTTTCACATCCTTCTAGCATTTAGAGTCTGGGGTGAGAAATCTGATAATATCCGTATTGGTTTCTCCCTCTATGTAATATGATGCATTTCTCTTGTAAACTTTAAAATTCTATCTTTATTTGAATGTTATGGATTTTCATTATAATATGACTTGGTGTGGATCTGTTGCAATTTTGTATATTTGGTATTCTGTAAGCCTCTTGTATTTGATTTTCCATTTCATTTTCTAGGTTTGGGTAATTTTTGAATATTATTTCATTGGCAGTGTTATTCATTCCTTTGGGTTCTATCTCAGTGTCTTCCTCAATTCCAATAATTTTTAAATTTGGTGTTTTCACGGTATCCCACATTTCGTGGATATTCCATGCATAATTTCTTACCATCTTCTCTGTTTGGTCAATTTTATTTTCATGATTAAATATTTTATCTTCATTTTGAAAAGTTCTGTCTTCCAAGTGATGGAGTCTGTTGGTCATGTTTCCCATTGAGTTTATTTGGTTTACTTTTTTCCTTATTTCAAATATTTATCTTATTTTTCAGAATTTCTGTAAAGATTAATTGGGGTCCAGCTATAAGGGATAAGGGGAGAGCCAATAAAGAGGCAAGCACTCAGGATGGCAAAGAGCAAGAAGTGGCTCTCATGGGAAAGCCAGTTCAGTTTTTCAATCATTCCTGGGTCATATCAAGTTACCTAGGATGCACAGTAGAGTTAGCTTTGCCCATGTGCAGATCACATAACTTTCTTGCTTCTTAGAGTCCACTAGTACCAAATGTAATTATAATAAGATAATGTCTCCAGGCCTCAGGGACAGAGAATTTGCAGAGCATGTCTAAGTCACTCAAACAGAGTGCCTTTAGTCCTGAGGAGATTGCTCAACTCAAAGAATTTTTATTCCTCTGTATATTGACAGACTTGAAATCCCTACAACTCTGCTTTTTTGTTTTTTATAGTCTTTTGAATAGATATGACTTGTCTTATCTTTAAGGAAGGTAGAGGGAGAAAGCAAAGGAAACATTGGCAAATACAAGCACAGCATAATGAAGCATGTATCAATAAACATTCTCCAATGAAAAGCTATTTGATCCATGTAAAATTTGGCAGCCATGAGGTTAACCAGCCAAATAAATCCCAATCTCCATCATCTTTTTACACCTCTTTACAATGTCCTTAAGATGATTCAGTCCCTTTTGAATATGGTTACTATTATCAGTTAAATTAAAACAACACATATTGTTAAAATCTTGGCATCCTGTATGATGTAAAAGCAGCAAATAATAAAAAGCAGCCCACTATCAAGAACAGCTTGATGATACAAATTTCAGAAGAATTAACAATTTCTGCTGAGTCTGCAGGCACCACCAACAGAGATACAAAAACAGAGAAATAACACAATAATAGCCAGCATAATTATAGAATTTTGCATAAGTTCAGCAAAAAGAGCTGTAACCAAGTTTTCCAGAGTACATTCTAAACCCATCTGGGCTAGCATTTGTTGAGCACATATTAAAATTTTTATATTCCTCCAAGTCACTAGATAATTAGAAGACAGAGGGTCGCCCCATTTTCAAGATCCCTCAGCCCAACCGATCACTTCCTGCTTCTGGGGCCCTCACATCAACTGACTGCTCCCTGCTGCCAGGACCCCCAGACCAACTGACTGTGCCCTATCACCGGGAACCCAGACCAACTGATTGCACCCGGTCTCCTGGATCCCACAACCACACCAAACACACCGGACCTCCAGGACCACTGCCGGACCAACTGCATCCTGTCTCCAGGACATCCAGCTGACCACGTCCACCCCTGAGCTGCAGCACCCCATTTGCCAACACAGTTGGAAGCCAGAGCAGCCATCTTGGATAATCCTGGAAGCCGTAGCTCCGATCTTCAGGTGGGGCAAATCCCATCATGAGACGTCTGCTGGAGGCTTGAAACTCATTGTCAGGGTCCTCTCATACATCAGGCTACAGAACACTGGGAGGTTTCATTAGTATATGACTACTATACACTAGATTTTCTTTTTTCTCCTTTTTTAAAAAAATATAAGTTTTTAATTCTTTACATTTCTTGCTTTCTTTTCCTTCGGTTTACCTGTTCCCTCAGAGATGCTTTCTCCCTTATTTACTTGATGTTATTGTCCCCATACAGGCTATTTGGTCTAGGATTGCACAGTGTCTGATTTGGGTACTGCTAATATTGATCTCGCCTTAAAGAAAGGGTTTTGGACACCTATAGGGCCACAATAAACCTATAGGGGGAAATCTGCAATACCCCAGATCTGCTGCACTAGAGGGGAAGATACATGAACAACATGAAAAAAAAAAAAGGGAAGAAAATAATACAAACAAATCTAGATTCTATAGTAATAGAATCCAATGACAGTATGTTAGAAAAAATGTCAGAAAAAGACTTCAGTTTATACATGATTAAGATGATTCACGAAGCAAAGGATGAGATAAGAGAGCAAGTGCAGGCAATGAATGATAATATCAATAAGCTGAAAGAGCACCTGAAGGAAGCAAAAGATCATTTCAACAAAGAGATAGAGATTCTAAAAAAAAAAAAAAAAAAAAAAAGAAAACGGAAATCCTTGAAATGAAGGAAAAAATAAACCAAATAAAAAACTCAATGGAAAGCATCACCAACAGACTAGACCACTTGGAAGACAGAACCTCAGATACTAAAGACAAAATATTTAATCTTGAATATAAAGTTGCCCAAAATGAGAAGATGGTAAGAAATCATGAACAGAATCTCCAAGAACTATGGGACATCATGAAAAGACCAAATTTAAGAATTATTGGGATTGAGGAAGGCACAGAGATACAAACCAAAGGAATGAACAACCTATTCAATGAAATAATATCAGAAAATTTCCCAAACCTGAAGAATGAAATGGAAAATCAAATACAAGAGGCTTGCAGAACGCCAAATGCACAGAATCACAACAGATCCACACCAAGGCACATTATAATGAAAATACCTAACATTCAAAATAAAGATAGGATTTTGAAGGCCGTGAGAGAAAAGCATCAGATTACATATAGGGGGAGACCAATACGGATAGCAGCAGACATGTCAAGCCAGACTCTAAAAGCTAGAAGGGCCTGGACCAACATATTTCAAGCTCTGAAAGAACATGGTTGCCAACCAAGAATCCTATACCCAGTAAAACAACCTTCAGATTTGAAGATGAAATAAAATCCTCCCATCATAAAAAAAGTTAAAAGAATTTACAAATAGAAAGCCTGCACTACAGAATGTTCTCAACAAAATATTCCATGAGGAGGAAAAGAAAAACAACAATGTAGGTCAGCAAAGGGAGGAACTACCTTAGAGAAAAACCACTCAAAGGAGAAACCAAGCCAAGTTAAAAACCAAAAATAAGCCAAATGTTTGGGAATACAAATCATTTCTCAATAATAACCATGAACATTAATGGCATAAACTCATAATCAAAAGACATAGACTGGCAGAATGGATTAAAAATAAAGACCCAAAAAATATGCAGCCTGCGAGAGACTCATCTCATAGAAAAAGACATCCACAGACTAAAGGTGAAAGGATTGGAGAAAAACCTACCACACACATGGACTCAGAAAAAAAACAGGGGTTTCCATCCTTATATCAGATAAAGTGAACTTCAAGCCAAAGTTAGTCAGAAGAGATAAAGAAGGACATTTCATACTGCTTAATGGAACCATAAATCAGGAAGACATAATGATAGTAAATATTTATGCCCCAAACAATGGTGCATCCCTGTACATCAAACAAATCCTTCTCAATTTCAAGAATCACATAGACCACAACACAATAATTCTGGGCGACTTTAATGCACCACTGTCACCACTAGATAGATCTTCCAAACAAAATCCAACCAAAGAAAACATAGAACTCAGTAACACAATCAATAGCCTATACTTAATAGACATATATAGAATATTCCATCCATCAAGGAGCAGATACACTTCCTTCTCAGCAGTACATGGAACCTTCTGGAAAATAGACCATATGTTATGCCACCAAGCAGCCCTTAGGAAATGCAAAAAAATAGAGATACTGCCTTGTGTTCTATCAGATCATAATGGACTGAGAGTAGAAATCAATGACAAAGTAAAAAAAGAAAATTACTCCAATAGTTGGAGACTAAATAATATGCTATTGAATGAAACATGGAGAGCAAAAAACACCAGGGAGGAGATTAAAAAATTCTTAGAAGTCAATGAGAATGATGATACAACATATCAAAATCTCTGGGACACTATGAAAGTGGTACTAAGAGTAAAATTCATTGCATGGAGCACATTCCAGAAAAGAATGAAAAGTCAACAATTAAATGACCTAACATTACAGCTCAAAGTCCTAGAAAAAGAAGAACAGAATAACAGCAAAAGTAGTAGAAGACAGGTTATAATTAAAATCAGAGCTGAAATCAATGAAATTGAAACAAAAGAAAGTATTCAAAAAATTGGCATTAGAAAAAGTTGATTCTTTGAGAAAGTAAACAAAATAGATAAACCCTTAGCCGCACTAACAAAGAGGAGAGAGAAGACTCAAATTACTAAAATACATCACGCAAAAGGAAATATCACAACAGACACCACTGCGATACAAAACATAATGAGAAGCTACTTTGAAAATCTGTATTCCAACAAAACAGAAAGTACTGAAAACATTGACCAATTTCTAGAGACATATGCTCCTCCCAAACTGAACCTGGAGGACATACATGATTTAAACAGATTAATATCAAGCAATGAAATAGAAGAAGCCATTAAAAATCTACCATCCAAGAAAAGCCCACGACCAGACGAATCCTCAGCCGAGTTCTACAAGACCTTCAAAGAAGAACTCACTCCAATACTTCTCAAAGTATTCAAGGAAATAGAAAAGGAGGGTACCCTACCGAACTCATTCTATGAAGCTAATATCACCCTCATAGCCAAGCCAGGAAAAGACACATCAAGGAAAGAAAATTTTAGACCAATACCCTTGATGTATATAGATGCTAAGATCCTTAACAAAATATTGGCAAACCGTATGCAAAAACATATTAAGAAAATTGTGCACCACGATCAAGTGGGGTTCAATCCTGGAATGCAAGGATGGTTTAACATCTGAAAATCAATAAACGTAATCTATCATGTCAATAGACTTAAAGATAAGAATCATAGTTATTTCAATTGATGCAGAAAGAGCATTTGACAATATACAACACCCCTTCATGCTGACAACACTAGAAAAAATAGGGATAGTAGGAACATACCTGAACATTGTAAAGGCTATTTATGCTATGCCCATGGCCAATATCATTCTTAATGGAGAAAAACTGAAACCATTCCATTGAAAAACGGGAACAAGACAGGGATGTCCTCTTTCACCACTTCTATTCAACATTGTCCTGGAAACTCCAGCCATAGCAATTAGGCAGTCTAAAGAAATTAAAGGGATATGAATAGGAAAAGAGGAACTTAAGCTGTCACTATTTGCAGATGACTTGATTCTATATTTAGAGGATCCAAAAACCTCCTCCAGAAAACTTCTAGACCTCATCAAGGAATTCAGCAAAATAGCAGGCTATAAAATCAACACGCATAAATGTACAACATTTTTATACACAAATGATGAAACAGCTGAAAAGGAAATGAAGAAACCAAATCCATTTGCAATAGCCTCAAAAAAAATAAATACTTGGGTATCAATCTAACCAAAGAGGTAAAAGATCTCTACAACGAAAACTACAGAATACTGAAGAAAGAAATTAAGGAAGACCTTAGAAGATGGAAAGATCTCCCATGTTCTTGGATAGGCACAATTAATATTGTCAAAATGGCCATACTACCAAAAGTGCTATACAGATTCAATGCAATTCCAATTAAAATCCCAATGATGTTCATCACAGAAATAGAGCAAGCAATCAAGAATTTCATCTGTAAGAATAAGAAACCCAGAATAGCTAAAGCAATCCTTAGCAGGAAGAATGAAACGGGGGGTATCGCAATACCAGAACTTCAACGATACTACAAAGCAATAGCAACAAAAACTGCATGGTATTGGCACCAAAATAGACAGGTAGATCAATGGTACAGAATAGAGGACACGGACAGACACAAACTCAAATAAATAAAATTTTCTAATACTAGAAAAAGGTGCCAAAAATATGCAATGGATAAAAGATAGCCTCTTCAACAAATGGTGCTGGGAAAACTGGAAATCCATATGCAACACAATGAAACTAAACCCCTATCTCTCACCTTGCACAAAACTCAACTCACAATGGATCAAGGACCTTGAAATCAGACCAGAGGCCCTGCATCTTATAGAAGAAAAAGTAGGTCCAAATCTTCACCTTGTTGACTTAGGATCAGACTTCCTTAACAGGACTCTCATAGCACAAGAAATAAAAGCAAGAATCAATAACTGGGAAAGATTCAAACTAAATAGCTTTCTCTCAGCAAAGGAAACTATCAGCAATGCGAAGAGAGAGCCTTCAGAGTGGGAGAATGTCTTTGCCTCTCATACTTCAGATAGAGCACTAATTTCCAGAATACATAAAGAACTCAAAAAACTCTACACTAAGAATACAAATAACCCAATCAACAAATGGGCTAAGGAAATGAACAGACTCTTCGCAGAAGATGTACAAGCAATCAACAGATATATGAAAAAATGTTCAACAACTTTAGTAATAAGAGAAATGCAAATCAAAACTACACTAAGATTCCATGTCATCCCAATTAGAATCGCGATTATCAAGAACACATACAACAATAGGTGTTGGCGAGGATTTGGAGAAAATGGTACACTCGTACATTGCTGGTGGGACTGCAAATTAGTGCAGCCACTCTGGAAAGCAGTGTGGAGATTCCTTAGAAAACTTGGAATGGGCCTACCATTTGACCCAGCTATCCCACTCCTTGGCCTATACCCAAAGGACTTAAAATCAGCATATTATAGAGTTACAGCCACATCAATTTACTGTTATATAAATATGCTGCACTAAATATTCTGGTAACTGACTCATTTGCAATAATAATTCCTTTTTTTTCTTTTGAAGATTCACAAAATTTTATTAACAGCTACTATAAACAGTAAGATAACTCAATTAGATTACCAAGTACAAATCAACATACAAAAATCAGTAGTTTACATATATTCAAACAATATTTAGGAAGATTTAAAGGAAGAAAAGCTTTCATATATAGCAGTAATAAAAATATATTATGTTGTAAATAAAAATGTGAGACATATTAAAAATTAAATTTAAAATACCACTGAAGTAAAAAAAAATAGCATTTCTACAATTAGAAGAGCCATATTATTTTGTAAATTAAATTGTAAATTTAACAAAACCTCAATGAGAACTTCACAGTTTTAAGCTATTATCACCTGATGCTAAATTTAATAGTAAAAAACATAGAAATTGGACAAGCACTAAAATATATTCAGGCATTTCTTAAAAGTTCTATAATTTAAAAGTATCAAACTGGTCTATTAGCAAAACGAATGTCCTAAAATAAGTATATTCAGATACAAATAGAAATTGAATATATAAAGAGGACATCTCCTCATATCACTGGGAAAAATAGTATTTAATAAATGTTATAGTGATAAAGTAATATCCCTGCCTCACTTTATATATCATAATAATTTCCAGATATACAAAAGATATTTTTCAAATAACACATTCATTAGATAATAAGAAAACTTAAATTTTTTCTATACATATCTGAAGTTAGCAAGAACTGTCTAACCTTGCATGTGTCAAAATCCCGAAGTCATAAATTATTTCACTGTTACATTGTGTTACAGAAAAATCAATCTTTTATGGAAAGAAGCATCATAAAAAAGCTTTTAAGAAAGACAATTAAGGGAGATAAGGGAGATATTTACAAGTCATACCACAAAGGGCTATCCTTCCTAACCTAACGTGTAGATTGACAAAATCATAACCATTTTGAAACAGAAAAATTTGATTGATGAGTTTAGGTCACTAACATTATTGAGATATGATTTGTATTCTCAGACATTGTGGCTTATTTTTGGTTTTCAACTTTACTTGATTTCTCCTTTGATTGACTTCTCCTTTAGGATAATTCTTCCCTTTGCTGAACTACATTGTTGTTTTTCATTTCCTCCTCATAAAATATCTTATTGAGAATGTTCTGTAGTTCAGGGTTTCTATTTGTAAATACTTTCAACTTCTGTTTATCATGGAAGGATTTTATTTTGTCTTCAAATCTGAAAGATAGTTTTGCTGAGTATAAGAATCTTGGTTGGCAAACATGCTCTTTGAGAGCTTGAAATCGATTGTTCCCAGCCCTTCCAGCTTTTAGGATCTGGGCTGAGAAATCTGCTGATATCTATGTTGGTTTCCCCCTACATGCAATTTGATTATTTTCTTTCAAAACCTTTAATATTCTACCTTTATTCTGGATGTTAGGCCTTTTCATTATAATATTCCCTGATGTAGATCTGTTGTAATTTTGTAAGCCTCTTGTTCATTTTCCAGTTTTTCTTGGGTTTTGGAAATTTTTCAGATATTATTTCATTGAATAGGTTGTTCATTCCTTTGTTTTGTATCTCTGTGCCTTCCTCAATCCTGATAATTCTTAAAATTGGTTTTTTAAAGTTATCCCATAGTCTTGGATGTTCCATTCAAAATTTCTTACTATTTTTTTCTGTTTGGCCAACATTATTTTCAATATTAACTATTTTGTATGAGGTTCTGTCTTCCAAGTGATCTAGCCTGTTGGTGATGCTTTCCACTGAGGTTTTTATTTGTTTTATTGTTTTCTTCATTTCAAGAATTTCTGTTTGGTTTTTGTTGAGACTCTCTATCTCTTTGTTGAAATGCTCTTTTACCTCCTGTATTTACTCTTTCAACTGTTTACTGGAGTGATCATTCATTGCCCACATTTGCTTTCTTCTCTCATCTTTTGCTTCACAAATCATTTTAATTAAGTATATTCTGAACTACTCTGACATTTATTATACTGTGCTCTCATTAGATTCTATTAATATAGAATCTTGGTTTGTTTGGAATACTTTCTTCCCTTGCTTTTTCATGTTGGTCATGTATCTTCCTCTCTAGCAGTGCAGATCTAGGGTATAGCAGTTTCCCTTCTATAGAATTGTAGTGATCCTGAATGTTTCCAAAACCTCTTCTTTAAGGGGGAGATCAATATTAGCAGCACCCAGTACAGATAATATGTACTGCTATACCAAATACCCCCTATGGACATTAATAATGTTGTCATAATAAACAAAGAGGTTGAGTTTGATTATTATATACAATATGCCAAATAGATTTGCAATGAGACCTACAATTTCTAATGGTAGACAAAGAGGATGAGGAGGGGTGTAGGATGTAAATGTTAATGGGATAAAATAAAATATTTAGAAGTAGTATATCATAGGAAGAATGAAAGTGGGATCAAAAGAAGTTGGTTGTTAGCATGAGAAAAAGAAGAAAGAGACTATTAGGAAAAAAGTACACAAAAGGAAGTAGAGTGAGAAAAATAAAGAAATAAAAACATACAATTTTTCAAAAAGAGAAAAAAAAAACTACACTACCACAATCATATACTATTCACACACTTCAGTATTCAGTAGCCTGATGTACCTGACAATGAACTTCCAGTCTCCAGCACATGTCTCAGGGTGGTATTGCCCCACCTAAAGATGGTGGCTTTCACTTCCAGGATAATCCAAGATGACAGCACTGGCTTCCAAATGTGTTGGCAAATGGAGAGCTGCAGTGCAGGGCACAGGTGCCAAGTTTTGGTGGGGCACAGTCAGTTCAGTGGTCCTGGAGGCATGGTGTATTCAGTCTGGCTGGTGGTCCTGTAGTTCCTGTTTGTTTTCCCAAAATGGTGGCAGCCACATGTAAACAAACCTGTGGGTACTGTGACAGTGGACTTCCAGGCAACAGTGGTCATCAGGCAATCTGCTGGTGGTTTGCAAGTTAACAATAGATGATTGGCAGGTGAACATCGTGAGGTGGGTGATGGGTAGGTGAAAGGCAGGCAAGAGGCAGGCAAATAGGCAATTGGTGGGTCATAGGCAGTAGTCCATGGGAGATGTACACTCAAAAGTAAGCAATACGCTGGCAGATGGCAGGTGATAACAATGGACAAATGGGGTAAAGAGCAGGGGATCAACGAGCACCAGATATTGCCTCACAGAGAAATGGATTTTTCACTCCTTGAATTCTGAGTTATGGAGCAACAAAGAACACAACCTCCCTCTAGTCCACCATCTTGGATCTCTCACAAGTCAATATTGATGAATCTACAACATCAAGTCAATTTCAACAAACCTAACTAGTTAAGTTGATATTGCAAATCTACCCCAATGGGTTGATAATGACAAATCTACCCCAAAGAGTCAATTTTGACAAATTTATATCAAAGAATCAATATGGACAAATCAATATTAAGCAATTTTTCCAACATGGCGATATTGATGAATCTACACTGATGTGTCAATGTTAACAAATGTACACAGGAGTCGATTTTAACAAATCTATCATAACTGGTCCATGATAATTAACTCCCATGGGTCAATGTCAATGAATCTATCTCAAGTCCATGTTGATGAATCTACCTCAATGGGTAAATATCAGCAAGTCAACACTGATGGATCAATATCAGTGAATTGACACCAATTGCTTGATATTGGTGAATCTTTACCAACATGTCAATATTGATGAATATATACCAGCTAATTGATATTGATGAATCTACTCTGTTGAGTTGATATCAACCAATCTAATATGAAGAATTGATATTGAAAAACTGATATCAATCAAACCTGATGTGTGAATACTGACAAATCTACACAGATGAACTGTATCAATGAATACCCAGACAGATTGATATTAACTAATGTACCCAGATCTGTCAATATCAATGAATCTACATTGTCAAATAGTTTTCAACAAGTTGATATTGATGAATCTACCCCCGTGGGTCAATATAAATGAAACTACATGTATGGGTCCTTATCAATGAATGTACCTGCACCAGTTGATATCAATGAATCTACATTGATGATTTGATTTCAACAAATCAATACTGATAAATCTACACTGAAAAGTTGATATTTATGAATCTACATAGTTGAGTCAACATCAATAATTCTACTCAGTTTAGTCAAGAGCAGATAATTCATGATGACTGCTTGGTAAAATCTACCCCAATGGGTTGATATTAACAAAATCTATATGAACTTGTGAATATTGAAGAATCTACCATGACCACTTAATATTGGCAAATGTATACTGTTGAATTGATATTGGCAAACCTATATTGATAAATTGACATCAAAACATTAAAAATTGATGGACATTTACACAAGTTGATATTAACTAATATATCCTGTAAAGTCAATATGGAAAAATCTACCTCAACAGATTGATATCAATAAATCTACACTGGCAAGTAGATATCAAGGAATATAACCCCAAAAGTCATAATTGATGAGTCCACAGTGATGGGTTGATGTCCGCATATGTATACAGGTGAGAAGGTATTGACAAAGGTACCCCATCAATATTGACATATGTACATTGAAGAATTGATATTAACAAATCAACGTCAGGCAATCTAATCTGATGGGTAGATAATGATGAATCTACACCTCCAAGATTATATCAATGAATTTACATATTTGAGTCAATATTGACAAATCCAGACCAATGGGTCAATACTAAAGAATCTACACTGATGAGTCAATGTTGATGGATATGACCAGTTGAGTCAATTTAATGAATCTTTCCTGATGAGTTGATATGAAAACATCTACACCAATGATTCAATATCAACAAATCTAACGCACAGGTTGATATTGACAGATCTACCTGGCAGAGTCAATATTGATGAATGTATATCAAGTGCTTGATACTGATGGAACTACATCTACTGGGGAAGTGGCTCAGTGGGCAAGTGCTGATATCCATATGTTTTTGAAGGGATTAGATTGCTTCTTTTTTTTTTTTCCATTTGAGTGGTAAAAAGGAAACTCACCCCTCATCCTCTTAAGTAACAGTTTTTAATTACCAAAATGCACCTTCCTTTATATGAGAACATGGCATTTCTTCTGGCCTATGGACAATTCACCCTCTCCATATTGCATTTACACAAACTCTTCCAACAAATACCTGGTCTTGATCAAATCCAGGGAGAGGCTAACTAGAATTCTTTAAAAATTTTTTTTGTAGTTGTGGATGGACAGTATGCCTTTGATTTATTTGTTTATTTTTCTGTGGTGCTAAGGATGGAATCCAGTGCCTCACCCATGGCAGGCCAACACTTTGCCACTGTGCTACAGCCCCAGCCCTAACTGGGATTCTGATTGTAGCCTGAAGCAGTGAACTCATTCCTTAGTATAGAGCCAACTGAATAGTGGAATTCTAGTCAGTAATCACGTCCCTCCATTAGCATCAATCATGATGCCAGTTGAGGCAATGAAACCATGCCCCATATTTGCCACTGGTACTGATGGGCAATGTGCAGCCATCCATACTCTGTTGGGTCTACCTTCTTGATAAGACTGAAGAAAGAATAAAGCAAAGTAAATTATTGACTCAAACCTGCTTTGCTGTGTAGCTAATCTATACAGCAAGATCTCCTCCAGAATTCCCAACAATTTTAAAGACTCTTTTTCCAGCCAATGTCTCTGGGTTTTTATAGTCTCAACTATGGAAATACTGTCCTTTGAACTTCTCAGTCCCTGCAAGAGAATATAAAATAATTTTGGATGATAGTTTATATGATGGATAACATTTGTAAAATCATTCTTTTGTAGAATTTAAAGTTGAAGCACATATTCTCCATATGATCTCCCTTTATTCAGCTATTCTTGTTATTCTCAATATATTTGCTTATTTTTTCTTCCATAGCCCCAGAAGAGTAAATTGTGATTCCTTTATCGTATGTAGTTTGTATTTTGTATTTGCAGACTCACACATCCAAATGCCTCAGAAAACTGATATTTTCCTTTGTCTTTTCATTCCCTTAGATAAATACTCCCATTTCCATTTAGAGTACATATGTTTCTGTATAATCTAGGATATACATAAAGTGCATTTTTTAGAAAAAGAAAGTTCAGTTCCCAAACCGAAACTAAATTTATTCAAGTTTTCATTTAACCCTTAGAAACTCAATATTTGTTTGTTTCCTCAATCACTGAAAACTCCCACATCTGAACCAATGCTGTGTAAGAGTTCAACAGTCTTCCTTTTTGATCCTTACAAAGACCAAAGTCATTGTGAAACTAAATACAATCATATTGTACTTATCAGAAATACATACGTTCTCAAAATTTTGCTGTAAGTTGGTTTCATTATTGTGAAAACATCACAGAAGTACTTACATAAGCATAGATTGTTTAGGCCAGTCACTCCATGTGGCCTCCTGATGCAATCAAGACCCACAAAAAAATGAGACATGTGAGGCTAGTTGGTGTAACATGGCAGTCTGCTTTACAGTAAATGTTTCTATAAGTAGAATCAGTATACTCTACACTAAATGTAGTAAATACATAAACCAGTAACATGGTTGTTTATTATTGTTATGTACCACATATATAATTGTGTGAGCTATAATTTTATGCAAGTGACAGTGCAGATGGGTTTGTACATCAACATCACCATGATATTATAATGGCTATGATACTGCCCAACCAGTAGTAATTTTTCAGCCCACATTGTAATCTTATGGGATCACCACTCTGTATGTACTCCAGCCTTGACTGAAATGGCATTATGTGGTGGCATGATTGTTCACAGACCTCTAAACTCTAAAATTACCATTGCCCAAATGGCAATAAAACAAATTATCCCATTTTCAAGGGAACATGCAGAATTAGGGTAAGCCTTATTTCACCCTAAAGTAAAAATCACTCAGACCACAACCTTCTATTCCTCAGTGTCAAAGGCATGGCTTTAGTGTCACCCTCCTTTCTGGTAGGTCACTCACCTGGAAAGCTTTCCATGGATAAGTGAGCATTAGTGTAATGGCCAGTGCAAAGCATGACTCCATCAAGGACTTTAACCTCCTCTTTCCCTTCACACTCAGTGACCACCTACCATTGGCCTGAGGTAGAGAAATCAGGCCTCTTCTTCACACTGTGCACAGTGGTCTGAAAGAAAAGTAACATACACAGGGGACTGTAACTAAAGTCAGTACAATGTATATCTTCCCAGACATGACTTTTCCTGAAAAATGTTACACAAAAAGTCAATACTGCTAGTACCATCACATCATGAGGGTCCTTTCAAGAATATTTGATTTTCATACTCCATAAAGAACAGTTTTATTTGAGGTTGTGGTCTGAATGAGAAGATTTTTATATGGCAGATAAAGTAAAATGGAGTTGACAGAATAATGTACTCTCCTGTGCCTCTAGAAAAGTAGGATTTGTGAAGATTTTTAGTCTCTGCCTTAAGGCATTATAGCATCTGAATAAATCCTGAATTTCTTCTGTACTTCTGTGACATTCCGTGTACTAAACACCTAATCCTCCACTAACCTCAGACATCCCCAAACTCTCTGATGTCTTCTGATGCCCAAATCCTTTTCTCTTTTACTAACCTCAAACATGTGACTATGAGGCTCCCATTCATGTTAGAGTGGGAAAATATTTCAGTGGCTCTTATTTTTTTAAAAGGAATCTCTCTTTGCCTTTTACATATGCCCACTGTAATTACAAGTAATTATAGAGAAAGAGGCTGTGATATAGGGAAATAGTGGTATAATTTTTAGTTTTTCAAAAAAAGCAATAAATACTTTTAGGTTACTCTGCTAGCCTAAGGAAACATCAAGAATGCATTCCAATGAGCTTCTAGGGCCTTTGCTTTAATGTCTTGGTTGAATAATAGAGACACTAAGCCTTAACCATCCTATACTATTTATAGTTCCTGTCATGTGTTTTTACACAAGCTGGTGCTTCTACTTGGATTATGCTTTTATTCCTTCTTAATTTAGTAGACTCCTTTCTACTCAAAACTCAGTTTGGACATTATCTTCTCTAAAAATCTTTTCAGGAACTTGATTCCTCTTTCCTGGTGGGTTAAACATCCCTGTTATGAGCTGCAATGTATAGATCTCTACAGCACTTATCAGTTGGTTTATTACTTGTATGTATAATAATGATTTTCTTCATTTTTTCTGTCTTTAAACACAGTTACTTAGTTAAGTTACTTATTTTTTTGTCTTTGCATCATCACTGCTTAGTACAGTAACAAACTTGTTCAAGAACTGTCACTTAAATAGGTCAGAGGTGCACCACTGGATTTGGAAATTGTCACCAGATATTACCATTTTATTATTGTTGCTAAACAGAAAAATGTGGAAGGTTTGGGCTTTAAGTCAGGTTATATATCTGTTTATGGTCATGATTATAAATTATGGGAAATTCATAGCAGATTTTAGAGAAGGAAGGAACCAAATTCATACAGTACAATCATCTTCTTTTACATAAAAAGAAAATTATGATAAATTCAAGTTGAGAAACTAACTCATCTCAGGTCACATGTTAATTAGTGGTAAGAACAAGGACAAGAATTCAGGGTTTTGTTTCCTAATCCAGTGTTCTACTCTGTGCACCAGATTTAACTTATTTGCTTCCTCAATAACTTCCCTGTCACTATGTACTTCACCAGGTTGTTTTGGTGATCACATAAATAATATATTGAAAAGTGCCTCAGAAAACATAAAAGAATAAAGCAATAGTGGAAAAGTTGTGGAACCACAAAGATTTAAAATTCCCATATATATTCATTCCCCTCATCTCCTTTATTATAAGCAGATTGTGAAATGAAGACAATGAAAATATTGGTGGCAGGTGTCTTTCTGTATCTGCAGCCAAAATATATGACAGACTTTCCCAGGGGTATTTTAGAAAGAGAACAAAGAATGTAGTCTTTGTACTTGGGCATATCAACCTAATATTTACACATAATCACTGGTAAATGAAGCCACATTATTCATTTACTTGATGAAGCACTTCAAACACAAAGACACCCTCAAAACTGACTACCTTGAACTGGATATACTTTAAAAGGTTGAATTCTTTGGCATAAATCCTGAAATACTCAAGGACCTGGGAATTGTGCATGAAGTTAAGATAATGATCTGGGATGGTGTATTCACTGAAGCACATCATCTCCTTAGAAGTATTGATGATCACTGACTTGTAAATACTGACTCTCCCTTCTTCAAGATTTTCCTGCCATAAATTAGAAGTATTCATGGCAACTTGGGAACTAATTTCATGATTTACAAATAGCCAGTGAACAGTTGAAAAATTTCCTGAAATAAGTGCCAATTCAAACAAATGCACACATATAACACCCCCATACATCTCCCAGTACTTGTGCATCTGTATAGTTCCTTCCTCTTTAAACTCAGTATCTTTATGACTTGCTTTTGACCAACAGTATACAGTTGAAATGGCACTGAATGACATTCAATACTAAGTAATAAGTAGTATTGCAGCTTCCACCTGGGTGTCTTAGAAGGCTGATTTTGGTGGAACCCAGCAGTCATGTAAGAAGTTAGCTTTTGTAGCTGTGACCCAAATAACTGACAATGAGAAAGAATTCTTTTGGCTCATGCATTCAGAGGATTCAGCTCCACTTCTTTTGGCTTCAGGCAAGGTAGAAAATCCTGGTGGAAGGGTATGGCAGAGGAAAGCTTCTAAGCTCATGGTAGCCAGAAAGCAGGGGTTGGGGGAAGAGGCCCAGGACAAGGTAGAGTCCCCAAGGGTAACACCCCTGAACCCGTGATCTTCTTTTCAACCATGTCCCACCCGCCTACAGTTTCTACCACTGCCTAGTAATCCATTCAGCTGTCAATGAATTAATTCATTGATGATGTCAGAACCCTACTGAATGAGTCACTTTCCAAAAGACCCACCTCTTGACAATGCTGCATTGGATACCAAGACTTAAACACCTGGGCTTTTGGGGGATATTCTAAATTTTTACTATAAAAACTCCAACTACATTGAGACCACAATACTGTTAGGAAGCCCAACCAAGGCACATGGAATAAAATATCTAAGATAGAGAAATATTCAAATAGCCCCCAGAAATTCTAGCTATCCCACCTAAAGTTCTAAACATGTGAACAAAGTAGTCACATTAAATCCATTCTTAGAACTCATTGGTTGGCAATCCAAGAAATTCCAAGTGAGAACTTCCCAGCTGAATGAATAAGTCTCAAGAACTTTCATATATATTGAGACATTGCTCTCAAGAAAATGTACTAAATCTATTTCCAGTATAAGTTGTTATTTACCCCATTGTTACTTTTGCTGGGTAACAGTCATTTAAGTGAGTAAAAATGGATTAGATCAAAACATATGAGGGAGAGTATAAGTTAGTACAATATTTTCTGAATAATTTTGCAATGTATATAAAAATCCTTGAAGTTTACATAGCCTTATAAAGAAATATTCAGACTTGCAAACAAAGATTATTGTTAAAAGATGTTACTATCAGCATTATTCATAAAATAAAAAGAAAACAAGTTAAATGCTTAAGAAAAAATAACTGAAATTTGAGAACCACTGTTCTAGATCCTTGCTTCCCAAAGTATGGTCTGTGGACCAGAACAAAGGGGATCACTAGGGACATTGTTAACAATGCAGAATTTTAGGCCCCTTCCTAGACTTACTTAATCAGAACTAACATAACAAAATATTCAAATGAGTCAGATGCACATGAAAACTGAGAAGCACTGGTTCAGATGACATTAATCCCTAGTTCAGTGTCTTCCTTCCTACAACAAACTTTTTGCTTCCTCAAAAATTTCCAATTAATTACTTCATGGGGTTAAGGTGGTAATCCAATAAAGTAATGCAATATGAATCCAGCCTATTATACTGTCACTGAAATGTCACAAACCACAGGTTATCAAACCTATTAAATTTAAATTATTTTTTTATTATAGAAAATCATCTTAACCAATTTGGACCCTCTCCTTCCTTTGTATTACAGAAATGAATAAATATTAGGAGAGTAGGTATTACAAAACATTAAATATCCACAAAACAGAATGTTGGATTTGTCCACATTCAGGTTTATTTTCCTCCCATTTCTTATTAAAGAATTATTTAGTGTAGGAATCCGAAATTGACCATACTCATTTGTCTGTTCCATAATTATTTCTTTTTGACTACTAATAAGGTTTTAGGAGTCTCCTTTCAAGTCTTTTCTTATTTATTTTATCTATTTCAACCAAAGTATACATTTAAGTTGTGGTTATGACTATATCTCTGTCATAATTAACATTTTTGCTCTTCATGTTTCCTGTATTACCTAGAAGAGTGCGTAATTGGGACTCCAGATCAATACCACCAGAATCTCATGAATGAGCTGACATCATTTTTTGTTAATGTTCTCCCAGTGATTAATTCTTATATATGGAGCAAAAGTGGACAACTATATTCTTTTAAGTGTTTTTCAATCCATTTATTCTCTTGTTCTCATTTTTGCCAGTTTTTTGAGAAAGAAGAAGTTATGAAATTCATGGTTATTTAAAAAAACATTTTATTAAAGTGTGTATATTATTTAATTTTCTGATTAAACAATAACATTTTATATTATAGTATGCCCACATGACAACTATTTGTCTATCTGCTATACTTTAAAACTTTACTATGTGAAATTGTTAACTGATCATCAGCATAAATATCACTTAGGGCTTGTCAGAAATGGAAAATTTTGGTATACTCCAAATTAGTTCATGAGAATCTCCAGTAATTCATGTGTACATTAAAGTTTGAAAAGTGCAGTTTAGCTTGCTTTAATGATTTTTAGATCTGCAGTTTGACTCAAAAATATTCAGATTATTTTATAACATTGAGTACTTATTAAATCCTTAGCATTTTGAAAGAAATTTATTAACTTTTCAAGTAATTTCATTCATAAGGTAACATGAAAGTAAACTGATATATATATAAAGTAATGTTGACGATTGGAGGGGGATATTCCTGGAAGGAGATGTTAGCAGGTCATTATAGCTCATTTACCTTTAAGACATATCAGAAGCAACCACTCTACATTTTCTAATCCCTTTGTGCTTTCTAATATATGTTGTTCTGTTACTCATCCTCCCTGCTTCACCAGATTGTCTCCCTCTTCTGAAAAATAGAAAAATTAATGAAATAAAAATGTTGTCTGTGGTTTTCATAGACAATAGAAAAGGAAAAAAAAAGGGACAGGCAGAATTTTATCAGGTTTAGTCACTATCAAACTCTCATATTACCAAACATGAGATAAAATGTTGCATGCACCCATCTGCAGGGAGGACTTCAAGTATTAATGGACAAGGAGATTTACCTGATACCTACAAAGCCCTACAATGTCATCAGTCCTTTCAAAGCAAACAGATTCCAAGTCTTCATCCAGGCACCACTTGACAGAAGAGAGTCCACAGGATTCACTCCCAATCACAGCAATTCTTTTCTTGGTCATGGTCTCCACAGGTCTTCACCTGGCTATGGCAATGCCACTTGTCCTAAAGAAAGAATTACAAGAGACAGAAAGCACAAATCTGTTGGGACTAATGACATGTTAACTAACTCAGGCTGACTCCTTACTCCCTGGCGAGTGAGCAAGATCAAGGCCTCAAAGGCAGTTTCAATAGTTAATGATGATAAATCAGACCACCATCAGGGATTGGTTAACAACAGTTCTGTGAACGTGATCAGCTCGTGCTTGCCATATAGTCCTATGGGACTCTTGCCTGCGTGAACACCCCATGCCTTGCTGACCTTTAAACTGGTTCCCACCTAGCCCCCACCCTACATAAAAGGTGTGTGACTTCCTCAGTAAATGATTTCCTGCTGTGACTGGTCTCCCTGACTCGTCTGATTGTCCTCTGCCCGGAGGGCTGGGAGCGGGTGGTCAGTGAGCCCTACCTATTCTGATCTGACCTTGTTGGGGAGTGTCCCCTTCCCTTGTCACTGGTCGAGAAGAGCAAGGGGGCTTAAAACTACAAAACAAATCTGTCAACAGTTTTTAAAAAAGACAGTTGCCATGACACTCAAATAAATACTGTAACAAGAGGTGACTTTGGGAAAGCCAGATTTGGTTGCCGTCTTCAGAAGGAATCTTCTGCACAGGATAGGGCAACCCTGTTGCCTGCAGGACCCAGAGCTGAGAAGCTCCATAGTGTTATTGTACTGTTTCCAGAAGCAACTGGCTGATTCTTCAGCTGCAATCTGGAAGTTAATCTGATTTTCTGCTGTGATAAAAGAAATATAAACTACAGAAGTACAAACTGCAGCAACAGTCAATGGGGGGAGATGTTCTTCCTCACCTCCTTTCAGCCAACACCCCACTCATTGGCAGCAATTCTCCCTCTCTTAACAAGAAGAAATGTGGAGTGAATCTGCTTTGGGCAGAAAACAAAAACAAAAAATTATCTACAACTTCTGTAATTTTAAGCTGCTGTTATAGACAATGCTTGTTTACTCCCTCTGGAGACAGAATTATCCTCTAATCTCTTTTGTTCCCCTTCTCTTCACATTCACTTTTAACTTTCTGCTTTTCCCTTAAAGTAACAAATTTCTACTATAACAAACCTATCAACAACTCCCAAGCAAGCTTGATAGAAATGCCAAAATACAAAACACCCTCCTTGCAGGAAATGTGTTCAAACAGGTGAAACTACCCCTTTCTCTCCCTCCTCCCCACCTCATGAACTAGATCTTCAGATATACACTACTGGTAGAATTTACTTTAAAATCCCCATGCATGTTTTAAACTACTTTTAGATGAACTACAGCTCTTTTCATTTCAACTACTTTTAAATATGGTTACAAATAGATCGTGACTTGGAGAATTATTTTACTCCATCAGGAAGATGCCTGTCTTAGACAAATATATGGTCTGAATTACATAAAAATATAGGAAACACACAATGGGAAACACATAATGTCCATATCACCTAATGGAAAATGAAAGAAAAGAGGATCAAAGGTGGTGTAGTGTGTGTGTGCATAAATATGTGTATATATATGTATATATATATATATATATATATATATACACACACACACATATTTATATATGCATGTATATATGTTATAAAAGGAATGTTTTCACTTTGGTTGGGGTATGAGAGATTGAACCTGGAGCACTTGCTTACTAAGCCACAACCAATTATTTTTTTATTTTGAGACAGGGACTCACTGTTTCTTAGGGCCTCACTACATTTCTGAAGCTGGCTTTGAACTTGTGATCCTCCTGCTTCAACATCCTGAGCCACTGGGATTACAGGTGAGTGCCACAGCACTGGGCATAATGTTTTAACTTTTTGATGTGGTTCTGTCAAAAGTTACTCATTAAAATATACTAATCTTTCAATGGACACATCAAGATGACCTAGTCAACTAGTTCTTATTTTAAAAGAGCTGCTATTTAATTTTTCTCTGAATTCTCATCTCACTTTGCTCCTGCAACACTTCCACTAACACCTTTATTTAACTTGTGTCTGTCCTCACAGAGTTGCCAAGGACCTTTTCTTCTGTCTAATGCTACTTTCTCCTAGGAAGATAAAACAATGTTCTTTTTTTCAGTTACCTAAATCCTTTTTTTAGATTTCAGAATAATCAGTTTCCCATTCCATCCCTCCCATGACCTATGGTAGTGTAAGGGCCAAGGGATACTTAAGAAAAGGATATCTCATCTACAACCATCCAGCTTCTGTTAAACCATGGTTTTTCAGGTGTTGGAGAATGCAGATGGTATTCTTTCTATTAATGAATCACTGGACCACAAGGAGCTACATCTGAATCTGAGAAAGACAACTGCATGTCACCCAGACATACAATTCAAGTTGGGCACAGTAGCCAGATGGGTTCAGGGTTGTCATTTTTGGGGTAGGAATAAGCATATCAAGAGCAGAATTAACATTGAATTTTAGTGGCTAGACAAGAAGCAGACACTGCTAGATACTCAGTAAAATGTTTTCTCCTCCTCTTAAAATATCATATATCTCTTTGGAATGGGGCCACCCAAAGAAGAACTGTATTTTTCTGGTTCCCCTTTTAGCTATGTGTAAATTTATAATCAAGTTATCACAAAGAAACATAAGAGCAAATGTGAGCAACTTCTACCTAACCTGTGAAGATTGTACTATTTTGAAAATAATAGCACACAACAAACATAAAAAAAAATCAACATCTTGAGTGATTAAAGAAATACAAATTAAAATGGCATTGAGAGTTCATCTCATTCCTGTCAGAATAATAATTATCAAGAATACAAGTAAGAATAAATGTTGGCAAGGATATGGTGAAAAATGTTCACTCATATGTTGCTGGGGGGACTGCAAACTGGTGCAACCACTGTGCAAAGCAATATGGAGATTCCTCAGAAAACTTGAAGTAGAACCACCATTTGATCCAGTTATCCCATTCCTATGTTTATACCCAAAGGACTTAAAATCAACATACTATGGTGACACAGCCACATCAATGTTTATAGCAGCTCAATTCACAATAGCTGAACTATGGAACCAATGTAGATGTCCTTCAACAGATGAATGGATAAGGAAATGTGGTATATATACATGAAGGAATATTACTGAGCCATAAAGAAGAATGAAATTATGACATTTGCAAATAAATGGACAGAAATGGAGACTATCATACTAAGTGAAATAAGCCAATCCCAGAAAACCAAAGACTGAATATCCTCTCTGATATGCAGATGCTAACACACAATAACGTGGGGTAAGGGAAAAATAGAAGTACATTAGATAAAGGAGAATGAAGGAAAGGGAGGGGAATAAGAAAAGAGGGTAAAATGAATTGAACATAACTTTCCTGTGTTCACATATGAATTCATGACCAGTGTAACTCCACATCATGCACAAACACAAGGATGAAAAGTTATACTTCATGTATGTATAATATGCCAAAATACATTCTAATGTCATGTATAACTAAACAGAACAAATAAAATATTAAATTAAAAAAATAAAGAAATTATTAATAGCAGATAATTTCCCAGATGATAAGTGCAACTCTAGGTGGTGAGGGCCAAACCCATGTACAGGATAGTCATTGAATTAAACAGTTTACCTTTACCTTATTAGCAGAAAACCTAAGGTGAAAAATTAACATGGAAAGGAGATATGGGACTCATAAAGAGGCATAATGAAGGAGAATGCAGGCACAACACTAGTACCTCCTCTACAGGTGATGATATTAAGATACATACATAATGTATACACATACAATTTTTGAAATAATATAAACTAATATTTACATGGAAGTTTAGGAAAAATTTTAATCACCATGAAACTTATTTGATTTATATAACTTTCATAGCAGGCAGTAGGAATAATCTAAGCAGGCACATTTAAAACTTCAACTCATACATCATGTTCGTAAACATTCCAAAACAAAGCACATGGGTTCTGTCCATTGAGAGACACAGAAAGTCACATGACTAAGGGTCTGGATGCACAATATTCCTATAGGGGAGAAGATGGAGAGCTGGGAATAGGAATACAATCTACCAAAGTTGGCTATGCATGAACTATAATTGAGTAGATAAAGCACACTCTGATTCTGTTTGCTTTCAGAGACCACATATATGGGTCATGAAAATGAGGAAAACCCTATGCCTGTCGACTTCGCAAGCTAATGAGATTACCATGGAACCTCAACCATGAAGGATAACTCCTGATAATTTGAGTCTTTACTGGTGAGATTCAGACAGTTGGGTGATCTCCAGATTTATTTCCAGCTAAAGTATTTTGGTCTTTTACAATACCCTGGAAATTCAAATTTGTGTTTTGTTTCTTCTTTATAAAAAAAGGTGGGACTGTGGTTATGGCTCCCTGGTAGAGGACTTGCCTAGCATGTGTGAGGCACTGGGTTCATTTCTCAGCACAGCATATAAATAAATGAATAAAATAAAGGTCTATCAACATGTAAACCATAAGTTTAAAAAAAAGTTGTATATTTAGTGTTCTCAACCGTGTTATAGGACGACTACTATTGTCCTCACTATGAATAACTATGCATCATGGGCCTTTTGGAAACACTGTCAGGTTATTTATGTCCTGTGAGGTTGAAGATTATTTTACATGCTACTTTTGAGCATTTTTGGGTATCAAAATGGGAAACTTCCTTATCTAAATGTTACAACTGTACCTCAGGAATACAAATATATGTGCAACAGGTATGTTCATTTTTCAAACCTAAGACCAAGGTTTGTGAAGTTAGGAGGAAGAAAAGATGATGGAATGAAACAAATCATTACCCTATGTACATGTATGATTACATAGAAGGTGTGAATCTACATAATATAGCAACAGAGCAATGAAAAGTTGTATTCCATTTGGTACAAAGAATCAAAATGCATTCTGCTTTCGTGTGTAACAAAATAGAACAAAAAATAAAACAAGAAAATAATACAGTTTATGGTCTCTGTTTTGCCAATTACCATTCAAAGTCATAGTAAATAGGACCTATTTATAGGTTGTTGTGAGTATTAAGTGAGAAAATATGTGAAAACTCCTTAGGGTAGCACCTAGAACTACATAAATAAAAGCAACTATTTTGTTATTATCATAATATTTGTATTAGTGGTATGCTTCATCATAAAATCACTCAAAACTGGTGTTGAGTCACCCTTAAGTTAACACATTGGTTAATTTCCCAGTGGTTTCCTTGAAACATCCTTGGTGGCATAACATCTTTGGTGATTTCAATTCACTACTTTCATAGGCTTTCACCTGGCCTACAGTTAACAGGGAACAGGTCAGGAAATTTCAGTCAAAACTAATTTTTCACTAGAGTCAACAGAATTGAGCATGCTCCTGAGAACAGAGTAGCCATTCCAGCACTCTACCCAAGAATTCCCAGACTAAACTTGAGGCTGACTCAAAGCTTCAGCTCTGAGGCATCCTCAGGGTGCACCCGCTGTTGGCTGTCCTCCCTGGTGCACCGGAAAGGCCAAGTACGCAGAGCCCGAGGCCGGAGCCTCTCTTGGCCATATGTAGGGTGACGTGCCAGGCTTCTTACTAGCACTACCAGCAAGGGCAGACCCGAGGCGGTGTGGACAAGGGTGGAGGAGCAGGATTTAAGGTGAACAACCGCTCAGACTCACCTACTCCTGGGCACTGGCCTTTTGCCGGTGGGGTTGTGAGGGCAGCTTTCCCGTGGCCCCAGGTCCAGCGGTGGGTGGGTATGGAAGGTGCCAAGCCCAAGCTGCGTGCATGGGGGATGGACATGGGCCTGGGCCCCATCTGGATGACCAGGCTGGTGGGAGGGAAAACTTGTAAATGTGCCCGGGAAGCATAGGTCTCAAAACAGAGACTGCATCCTGGCACCCCAGGCTGTGTGATTGCCCTTCAGGTTCCCGTGGTTTGGAGGCCTGGCCTGTGCGGTTGCTTAGTAAAACACTGAAAACACATGTCCCACTTTTGATTTCTTCTCCGTTGACTGTGCAGGGGCAGTTGGTGATTTGCCACTGGTTAATAACCATCAAAGCTGTATTTTGACAAATGCAAACAAGCAAAAGTTTGTAGGCTCCTTACCGCACGCATTGTCAATTTCAGGTGCACCTGCCCTCCTCTTAGTCTTCTAAGCCTGGATAATGCAGGGAGCAACTGGTAGTGCCCACCCTCCATCCAGCCTCTCCCAACCTCCTTGTCCTTATTTATCAGACTCAGAACGTGGTGGTGCCTTAGTGGACTGACAGAATTGTTCTCAATAATAATATAGTCATTTACTCATCATTTTATTTAAATGCTAGTGAGAGCATGCTATTGGGTGTTGGGTATGGGAGACAACAAAGCCAAGATGGGCCCTGTCCACCGAGTTTCTAGATTAGTGAACAATGCTTTTCAAAGTATGAAAGCAAGTGTTCATTCAGCTCATACTTATGCACTAAATACCACAGGAGTATGAGGTTTTGTTGTTCTTGGAAGGAAACCAAAGGTGCAGTTCTGTGTTCTGCTTAGAAGAGTGATGGATGTAGATATATGGAGAAGGTGCATGTCTGAAGAGTAGGAGACTGGCAGAGTGTTTATCCAATCTAAGTATGAATTTTTGGACTGGCTTTTTATGTTCAGCGTATCTTGACTAAAGTGTAAATAGCTAAGTGCTTGACTATCAACAGTGTGTGCTCTTTGATATCCAACTACAGAGAAATCTACATGTGGATATGAGTTAGTGAAAATGAGTAGACAAGAGGTTTGAAGATGGAGAGGATGAGATAGAATGAGTAAAAGCAGAAGTATATAGGAAAATTAGTGGGGGTATTTATCAACTGGTGTTTCTAAACTGATAGTGTAGGGAAAGAAATGGAAAGTAGAAGTAGCCCAAGACATAATTATTGAATATTGTAACTGGTAATTCCTATTTGCCAAAATAAATTAATATTTTTCAAAATTATTCTTTGTGAGTTGAAATTTTTTATTTTCCTAATTCCAGAAGTAGTAGGCTATTTGGGAAAATAGCCTATGCTTTTGGTTGTGCCAGTGCATTCAGGTTGGTTCCTGGATTCCTGGTCATGGAGGCTGATGCTACCTTAATGAGCAAGTTCTATGGTAGTTATTCAGTAGTTGTACCAGGAAGCTAAACCTGGAGGCTACTCTTCTAGCCCTTCCAACAATTTTATGGTGACCTAATTCCCTACATTAAATTCTTTTCTGCCTAACTTTCTTGGATTTTTTTTTTTGATTTTTGCAGTTGTCTCAAGTATTAAATACTGTTATCTTTGTGGATATAGTTTCATATTTTAATTAAATGTCATTTATGGTAATTACAGATTCACATTCTGTTTAAAAAAACATAATAGAGATCCTATGTAATCTTACTCAGTTTCTCCAATGGTAATGCCTTGCAAAACTATTTAGAATATTATAGCCCAAACATTTACTTGATATAGTGAAGAGCCTGAACATTTCTGTTAATGGAGTCCTAGGACAGAAGCCTAACTCTGGAGATCCAACAGATCAGGTGTGGCCACTCTTCCAAAACACTAAAAAAAAAAAAAAAGGTAATTATAAAAAACATGACAGGGCCTCTGTGTCCTCCTGTTTTAGATCCTGCAACATGCTATATTGGATCCTTTTGTTGATGGAGGACAGAAGAGGCTGGACACCTGAGGAGTTTTCAGGAAGCAGGTTCACTGACTGCAGCATCCAGGGTGGTTCTTGCCTAAGAATTCTTCCTCTGATCAAAGATTTTAAAAATTTTTTGAACTTTAATCCAGTAGGAGGAGGGACTTGGAGGTTTTACATGACTATTGCTTTCTGATCCATCCCCTAGACCAGGTTTCATTAGTTTTTATCAAGAAAACAGAGATAATATCTTTTTGTATGGTAAGCCTGCAGATTAACTCTGTCACACCCTTTGTGTGCAAACTTAGCATTTACAAGAAAGAGGAAGCTTCAAATCCCAAGACATCACGCTGATCTGGCAAGAGGAAAAGTTTAATTATGGCAAGGGTCTATTGGGTGGGGCTACCTAGTCTGCTTCACTATAGTCTCCTCCTAATTGCAACCGGTAAAGGTTCCCCTTTCCTAAAGGTGTATGTGATTAGATTGGATAGTCCAGGATAATTCAGTACAATCTTCCCTTCTCAAGACCTTGAACATTAATTGTGCCTGTGGAGTCTTTTCTGCCAAATAAAGTAACATACTCACTGATTTTGGGGTGTAAACATGAACTATTTGAAGGCAACTCTTTATCTCCCACTCCAACCTTTTACTTTTGAACTATAGATAGATAGATAGATAGATAGATAGATAGATAGATACTCATACATTTCCATTCTTATCTCTGTTTCTCTGTTGAAGTATATTGTCCTATTTTTATTTTGTCCTTTAGAATGTGTCATTCCACAGCCCAGGAGTGCTAGGTTGTGGGAAGGCCAGAGAAGGTGCTTGAAGACAGCTTGGAAGACATGATTAATTGGGGAAAGCATATAGCAGATCAGTGGCAGCTGCAGGAAGAGTTCCATGGCAACAGACTGATTGAGAGCATCTGTATCTCTTAAGGTGCTTCTCCAAGCAGTACCTCTCTGTGGTGTTTTGCTAGTGGCACTGGCCAAATGAGTGACATGTATCCTTTCCCCAGTGTCCTCAGTTCTTTGCTCATCCCCATTCAGGGGGGCTTATGTGATAGACTGAAGAAGCAGTGATATCAGCATTACTTTGCTTATATGACCAGCATTCCAAGGATCAACTGACCCAGTGAACATGCAAGAAAGTAGATTTTTACACACAATACCAGCTTGCCCTAGTCCCAGTGTGCATGAGAGAAATCCAGTGTCCTTTAAGATAATATGTATCTGAATTTTCCAGATTAGGTTTGCTCTCATTGTTTCCTTAATATTGGTAGGTTTTTAGGAACAGAAAGTGAGCATTCAGGGTCTTGGTGTTTTACTGTTCCTCTTTTCTTTAGTAACAACACAGCACAAATGGCAAATTCAGATGGGTGCAATTAATCAAGCATGTGAACTATCCATATATTGTTTGTTAAGTTGCATCATTACCAGGGGTGCTTCATTTCCAGGAAAGGACAATGGCATGAGCTGGATATTAGAGAACAAATCCCAAGCTGAGTTTATCATCTATTACGTGGATTATATAACAATGACAGGGTATTTTAGGGCTTTTACTGGTGATCCAATTCTGCACATAAAGTAATTTGGATATCATCTGATGTTTTTATGCATAAAACTTCCCAGTAAAAGATACTGGTAGTAAAGTTTGACATTAAGAGAATTTAAGCCATGTTCTTCATTCAGAGTCTTAGAGCTTAGTCCACATATATGTCTACTCTCTGGTTTTGCTGTATTTTTTATTTCTAGAAATTCATCTATATCCTTATCAACTGGAGGGAGTCAACTGACTGGTCCAATGCTTCCACTGTCAGAATGGCTGCATCCTGGAAAATGAGACGGGCCTGGGTAATACCTGCCAGGTATGTTAGTGTGGAACAAGCACTGTTCACCTCCACTTAAATACCTCCTCACATTTCATTACCATCTTAGCTGTTAGCTACAAGATCTATTTTTATACTAGAATGTGAAATGCCTCAGTTTTATTAAGAGATCACAAACTTGGAGTTGATTTTTCCAGTTGTGGGGGTGGTTAAGAATCATGTCATTACCCTTATTTTATCTGAGCCTTGACATCTATCTATGAAAAAAGTTAATTACTTGATTTAGAAGTGCAGTTAATATGCCCAGGCTTAGGACTTTTCTCTGTGTTAAGTATGTATACTTGACCAAGGATCTAATTGACTCTGACCTCCTTAATAACACTTTATGAAGTTAACTGTATTGCTTCTAGTTTTAATCTCCCTTCCACAGTGGGGGTGGGTTGGGGTAGGGCTGCTTCCCATTTTTACACTCTGATAGAGAAATGAAGAGGAATTACACTATTTTCCAAAATACAACTTAGCCATCTGATGGCCTTAAGGGGGTTGAGGTATGGGACTGGGGTTTTAGCTCAGTGTTAGACCAATTGCCTAGCATGTGTGAGGCACCTTGTTCAGTTCTCAGCACCACATATAAATAAATAAAATAAGGATCCATTGACAACTAAAAAAATTTTTTTAAAAAGGTGTTGCAGGTGAGGTAGAGCCTAGAAACCTGGAGAATCAGATGTGGCCCCCTTGGGCATCGATCAGTAGATGGTGTGTTGAAATTGATGCTTCTGTCCAGATAATCAGCAATACTGCCCTGGGTTGACATATGTGGGCTTGGATTAAAGGAAAATTTAGTCATGACAACCGTTGGGTTAATTACACAAGGATTACTTTTCTGAAGCATACCAAAGACATTCTGGTGTAATTATGATATATGTCACAGGCAGCTTGATCAGAAATTAGGAGGATAAAAACTTCCTAATCCCAAGAAATTTCAGCAGTGGTCAATGGTGAGAATGAGCATGGGCCTCATCATCTTTTTAGAAGCTCACCATCCCCTCCAATGCTCACCTTACATATATAAAGTTTGAACTGGAGCAGTGCTGCATGTAGGCTAGTCTGATGATGTGTCAAAGGCTGCTTTATTTAGTCCAGGTGTACCTCATCAATCTTGGCATTATTCAGAACACAATATGACCTCTCAGTAGGGTCCCCTGAGATTCATCACTGATTCCTCTTAGCTTTCTTGGGCAAAGAAAATGTTCCTGGTTTATTCCTGCACTGAGAATTATGAAAGTAGATTAATACTCAGATTCCAGGAGGTGAGGTGTACTTCCTATAATCTCTTTCATCTCAGTCATTGAAATTGTCCTACTGATTTCATTGAGAGCCAGAAAATTCCACTTGTTCTTTGCCTTTTCAGCTCTAGATTAAATTCTTTAAATATATACCAACTCCCAATCTGTTTTGGTAGAAGTGTGTTTAGAATTTTTGCATATACATTATGAAGAATATTGGTTTGCAATTTTCCTTTCTAATAATAATTTTGTCTGGTTTTAGTATTTTGGTAAATCTGTCCTCATAGAATAAGTTGAAAAGTGTTCCTCTTAAATTTTCTGGAAGAGTTTATGTAGAATTGTTATTATTTATTTTTTAGATGTTTGATAGAATTCACCAATGACTCCAAGTTAATTTTGTAGACACACCTGATTTTTGGTAATAAAAGATAAACTTTTTCTAAATTGTATCCCCAGGGAATGCTAAACATAATGATTTTAATCCAGTTAAGTAACATATTAGAGGGTTGCTCTGGGAACAGTTGAGGCTGGAATAGTTAAATAAGAAAATTATTTCCTTTATGAAATTATTATGATCATGTCAAAAAAGTGAACTGCCACTCTATCATCACAGCATTCTAACCTTGCAAGCAGCAAGGTATGTTTTATATCAATGAAGTTACAGTGCACATATAGTTCAAATGGTTTCTATTTGTTAATGTACCACTGCCACTGTAATGTTGCATTTTATTATATTCACAATCATTTTCAACTGGCTGCATAAAATGCCATCAAAAGAATTTACAATTTACTTAAATGTTCCATTGAGAGGAGTCATGAGTACCCCCTCTTTTGGGTTACTTAAGTTAATTTTGATGTGAATGTCTTTGAGCATATATTTTTCACAGGATTTTGAATATGAGCCTTAGGGCCTATTTTTTTCCTCAGAAATATCACTGTATTTGAGGATGCAAGCTCTTCAAATGTTTTCACTTGTCGAGAATATTCTTTTTCTTTGTATATCACAGCAATTTTAGAGTCATAAGTGCCTACAGGCATCTCCTGAAGTATGCCCATTTGGCTTTACAAAGTTACATTTTATACCCATACTTCTTATCAGAATGATTTATTGTCTATTTTCACCATTTGAATGTATGTTCTAGATATGAGCATATACAAATATGGCATAACAAATCCCACTATTCAGTATAATCATAAAGCACCAACTAAAAAAGACCAAGAGCCCTTATGGGTTTTAACGGTCCGGAAAGAGAAGTCAGTTGATTGCACTCCCTGAGTGGTTGTGAAGTGTTGGGCTACGTGAACTTTCACGAGTGGCTCCAGTGCCATTGCACCTGCATCCAAGATTCCACCTGATGTCCTAGAGGAGAAGACTCAGAAACCAGAAGCCTCATGGTTCCCATGAGAAACAGTGACCATTGAGCTCCTGGCCACGTCACACAATCATTCAAGACATGTGGCGGCTTAGCTATGAGTGTTTGAGGAGAGATGAAGGGAGCGGGTTCCAGGGTCTTGTGTTATTGAAGAATTCGTTCTATCCTTGTAGCTCGGGCGACAAGGAAACAGGCTCTAAGTTGTATAGAGTCCCGTGAGCAAAATTTCCCTAAATATGCAGGCAGGACAAGGGATCCCATTGAAGTCTGCCAGCTCGCACTTCCACCCAGGTCCTCTAGGTGGCGCTGTGCTGAGTTGGCCAAACCCACTTGCTGACAGGCAGCTCATCTTGTCCTGATTCCAGCTATCAGCCCCCACAAATTCCAGTGGAACAAGCTGGGATTGAGGCCTCCTTGAGAGCTCGCTGTTCAACAATCTTAGCCCACGTACCCGTGGATTTGCCTTCCAAACACATTTATCCAGGACTGGTACAACCCAGGTTTCCTTCAGATTCAGGAGACTAGCCTAGGGGACCAGCAACCACATTGAGAGTTGTGTCCTGAGTGCTTACCTCAGTAGAGCATGCAGTGAGATCCATGGTTTCGCTTGATCATTGATTGGGGACACATCACATACCATCTGTCACGTATCTTCTCCTGTCCTATGAAAATTGGATGGGAGACAGATGCAACAAGGGATGTCCATGATACAGGTGAAGGTGAGTGGCTTCTCTGGTGTCTCAAGTAGAGATGAGTTAGTCATTCCATCAGCATGTGGGAAGGAGGACAGCATGAAACTGATATGCAAGGAGAGTTGTGATGTGCTCACTCCAAAGGCCAAGCGTCTCCTCCCTGCCTGCTGTTTTACAACAAGTCTGCACCCCAAAATTAGCCAGCTGGGATTTTCCCAGGGTCACATCATGTCTGAACAAGATGCAGTAAATACTTGCCAATCTTTATTTACAAAATGGTTCATCTTCTTGACACGACCAATACTATGTTGCAAGAGCTTGTGGGATACTGCCATGAGTCCTCTATCCAGACCCAGAATGGAGCAGACCCCAAGGCTGGTAATGAATTAACAGCCTGTTGATGGCAGGATGAGCACCGATTCACAGGGCATTAGAGCAGGTTTGAACATAGACCGAGCTGAAAGTGGAATTGTTCAAGCTTCCAAGCTGAATATTCAAAAGAGGTGAGTAAGGATATTTGGAGTCCAGAAGCGTTCAAGGGTGTTGATGCTGGAAAACCTCTTAGCGGAAGAGAACCTGAGAAACTCACCAATGATCGTTTTGAACCCAAAACACTTCAACATATATTCAGCCATATCCTACACTAAAAAATTGCAAGTAGTTACTAGCCGCTCATTCTCCATGCACCCTTGAATACCGAACCTCATTCCCCTTTGCAAACAACACTGCCCATGCAAATTCCTGTTTCTATTCTGTTGCTCCCAAGGGACAGTCCAATTCGAATCATGATTCCTGTTTTTCTGGCACAAGAACCATAAGCATAAGCCACCCCATGTTCACAACAGCTTCCCCCTCACCTTACAATTTAAGCCAGTTGATCCTGGGACATGCCACAGGAATCCCTGCGATGCCTTTCTTGAGGATGCATAGCAATATTAACAAGAGTGCACAAAAGTGCTCCGTACCTCTTGAAACTGTAGCTCCCAAGATATTGGGTGAGTAGGTTGTAAATGCACTGTGATCCTTCTGAATTCTGTCAATACAGGCTGACCTTCATTTTGCCCCAAATCCTAACATCATTCACTAGGAAATCACACGCAAGCCACTACAAAGCAAATGTGTGAGAGAAGTCCTTGGGAAAGGGCGGCTCTCTTTTGTGTTTACATCTTGGTTTTCAGATAGACATTGAGGTACACGTGGAAAGTGCTCCAGGGGGAAGTGCCCTTCATTTGCGGAGAGTATGGCAGTGTGTCCAAGAAGCCTCTAAGGTGCCTGGTAGAAGTGCGGTTGTGATTTTTGAATTTCCTGAAACGTGCTGCCCAATGAGAAGCTGAAGAAAGTGCAGAAGAATTATCCACAAGAGGATACTCATGCGAGCCTGTGATATCTGTCCTGAGGAGACTTGAGTGACTTCATGGAACAAGTACTCTGAAGAAATGCAGGTGACAGGGCTGCACTGCTCTCTTGGAGCCAACTAGCCTGGTGAGTGTTTTTGCGGAATTGCTTTGCATTAAAATAGGTGCCCTTTTAGAGTGTTGTTTCTATTGTGAGGAGAGGAGAAGAGAAAGAAGAAGATACGATGGAGAAGTCCTTCGCTGGTTTGTTTGGTGTTTGCACAAGAACAGAGGGCTGGGGACTCGAACCTGGGACTCCAAAAGGAGAGTCAGGCACTCTACTACATGACCTATATGACCGGCACTGGAAAAGCTTCTCTGAGTAGCAACCCTTGATCACCTACAGAGATAATTTGTGAAATTGTATGCAGTGAAACAATCATGATCAAGCCAAAAAATGTCTATGGAAATCTTAATTGTCCTGTTGAACACAATCCAGCAAGTAACTTTTTTCCTGTCAAAACCAAGCCTAGGTTTGTGTCCTGAGGGAAGGATTACTCCCCTCTTCCTTAAGGTCGATAATGGAAGTAGCTGATTGATCTGTGAACAGAAAATATATCAGGGATCCAAGGACGCCTGGAACAGGGGGACAGACCAGACTAAGAGTGTTTGAGTAGTTGCTCCATTGGTGACTACAAATGGAGATATTGGGATCATTCACACATGAATTCCTAGTCATTACATTCAAAATCAACTGATATTTTCCTAAAAATAATTTTTTTTCTTTTTTCTCATTTGGAAATTTACTTTTAAATATTCTAAAGAGCAGAGAACTTGTGCATAAGGCACAAGCCAGTTCAGATGCTGGATTTTGCCCACAATCTCAAGATTTGGTGAGCCACATGAAGTTCTGCCTCATTTTTTCTAAGCCTATTTCCCTCACTCAAAGTTCTTCAGCCAGACGTTGTTGGGAAATACAAATAGGCAAATACATGTGGGGATGCCTAATATGATCTGGGGTCCCAGAATCGAAACGTGGTGGCAAAAAGAAAACATTCCTCATCCAATTCCTGTCTTCTCCCTGTTTTGTTCTCAGGTATTACTCTCCAAATTTATTACAGATTCATAAGTGGATAAAGTCCAAAAATTGATCCCTCATTCATTTCATTGCAATCCATTCCACTCAGGAAAAAGGAACAATTGAATTCCAGTTGTCCTGTGACATGAGAGGAACACTTGTGATTACTCCACGAATGAAAGAGGAAGGAGCAGGCATTGGTCAGCTAGGTTGTAAAGGTCATGGGTATTAAAGGTCCGGAAAGTCAGTTGATTTCACTCCCTGAGTGGTTATAAAGTGTTGGGCTACATGAACTTTCACGAGTGGCTCCACTGACATTGCACCTGCATCCAAGATTCCACCTGACGTCATAGAGGACAGGACTCAGAACACAGAAGGCTCACGGTTCCCATGAGACCCAGTGACCATTGAGCACCTGGCCGTGTCACACAATCTTTCAAGGTATGTGGCGACTTATCTTGTGAGTGTTAGAGAAGAGATGAAGGGAGCGGGTTCCAGGGTCTTGTGTTATTGAAGAATTCGTTCTATCCTTGTAGCTCGGGCGACAATGAAACAGGCTCTAAGCAGTATAGAGTCCTGTGAACAATAAATTCCCCAAATATTCAGGCAGGACAAGGGATCCCATTGAAGTCTGCCAGCTCGCACTTCCACCTAAGTCCACGAGGTGGCGATGTGCTGAGTTGGCCGAACTCAACTTGTCCTGATTCAGGGTATCAGCCCCCACAAATTCAAGTGGAACCAGCTGGGATTGAGGCCTCCTTGAGAGCTTGCTGTTCAAAAATCTTAGCTCAGGTACCAGTAGTTTCGCCTTCCAAACACACTAATCCAGGACTGGTACAACCCGGCTTTCCTTCAGAGTCAGGAGACTAGCCTAGGGTACCAGCAGCTACATAATCAGACATGCCCTGAGTGCTCACCTCAGTAGAGCATGCAGTGAGATGTCATGGTTTCGGGGGATCATTGATGTCTGACACATCACATACCATCTGTCCAGTATCTCCTTGTATCCTATGAAGTTTGAATAGTACACAGATGGAACAAGGGATGTCCATGATCCAGGTGAAGGTGAGTGGATTCTCTGGTGTCTCAAGAAGAGATGAGGTAGTCATTCCCTCAGCATGTTCGTAGGTGGACAGCATGAAACTGACAGGCAAGGAGAGTTGTGATGTGCTCACTCCAAAAGCCAGGTGCCTCCTCTCTGGCAGCTGTCTTACAACAAGTCTACACCTCAAAATTAGCCAGCTTGGATTTTTCCAGGATCACATCATATCTGAACTAGATGCAATAATTACTTGCCAATCTTTATTCACAACATGTTTCGTCTTCTTGACACGACAAATACTATCTCTCAAGAGCTTGAGGGATACTGCCAGGAGTCCTCGATTCAGAAGGAGGATGGAGCAGAACCCATTTTGGGGATGAATTAACAACCTGGAGATGGCAGGATGAGCACCGAATCACAGGGCAATAGAACAGGTTCGAACATAGACCGTGCTGAAAGTGGAATTGTTCAAAGCTTCCAAGGTGAATATTCAAAAGAGGACAGTAAGGATGATTGGAGTCCAGAAACGTTCAAGGTTTTTGATGCTGGAAAACCTCTTAGTAGAAGAGAACCTGGGAAACTCACCAACGATCGTGGTCAAACCAAAACTCTGCAACATATATTCAGCCATATCATACATTAAAAAATTGCAAGAAGTTACTGGCCGCTCATTCTCCATGCACCCGTGAATACCGAACCTCATTCCCCTTTTCCAAACAATAATGCCCATGCAAACTTCTGATTCTTTTCTGTTGCTCCCAAGGGACAGTCCAAATCAAATCATGATTCCTGATTTTCTGGCAGAAGAACCATAAACATAAGCCACCCCATGTTCACAACAGCTTCCCCATCGCCCTACAATTTAAGCCAGTAGACCTGGGACATGCAACACGAATCCCTGTGATGATTTTCTTGAGGATGCATAGCAATATTAACAAGAGTCCACAAAATGCTCCCTTCCTCTTGAAACTGCACCTCCCATGATATTTGGTGAGTAGGTTGTGAACGCACTGTGATCCTTCTGAATTCTATCAATATAGGCTGACCTTGATTTTGCCCAAATCCTAACATTATTCACTTGCAAATCACATGCAAGCCACAACAAAGCAAATGTGTGAGAGAAGTTCTTGGGAAAGAGAGGCTCTCTTTTGTGTTTACATCTTTGTTTTTCAGTAGACATTGAGGTACATGTGGAAAGTGCTCCAGGTGGGAAGTGCCCTTCATTTGCAGAGAGTATGGCAGAGTATACAAGAAGCCTGGAGAGTACGTGATAGAAGTGCGGTGGTGATTTTTGAATATCCTGAAATGTGCTGCACAATGAGAAGCTGAAGAAAGTGCTGTAGAATTATCCTCATAAGGATACTCATGCAAGCCCCATGATATCTGTCCTAAGTAGACTTGAGTGACTTCATGGAACAAGTACTCTGAAGAATACAGGTGACTGGGCAGCAGTGCTCTCTTGGAGCCCAGTAGCCTGCTGAGATTTGTTGGAGGAATTGTTTTGCATTAAAATAAGTGCTGTTTTAGAGTGTTGTTTCTATTGTGAGGACAGGAGAAGAGAAAGAAAAAGGGACAATGGAGAGTTGGGTTCCCTTGTTTGTTGGGTATTTGCATGACACCACAGGGCTTTTGACTCGAAACTGGGCCTCCAGCCTGAGAGTCAGGCACTCTAGGAGGTAGGCTGTATGGCCAGCACTGGAAGAGCTCCTCTGAGTAACAACCCTTGATCACCTACAGAGATAACTTGTGAAATTGTATGCAGCAAAGCAAACATGATCAACCCAAAGAATGTCCATGGAAATCTTAATTCTCCTGTTGACCATAATCCAACAATTAACTTGTTTCCTGTCAAAACCAAGCCTAGGTTTGTGTCCTGAGGGAAGGATTATTCCCCTCTTCCTTAAGGTCCATAATGGAAGTAGCTGGTTTGATCCGTGAGCACAAAATATGTCAGGGATCGAAGGACGCCTGGAACAGGAGGGCAGGCCAGACTGACAGTGTTTGAGAAGTTGCTCCATTGGTGACTACAAATGGAGATATTGGGATCATTCACACATGAATCCCTAGTCATTACATTCAAAATCAACTGACATTTTCCTAGAAAGTATTTTTTTCTTTTTTCTCATTTGGAAATTTTCTTTTAAATATTCTAAAGAGCAGAGAGCTGTGCATAATGTACAAGCCAGTTCAGATGCTGGATTTTGCCCACAATCTCAAGATTTGGTGAGCCACATGAAGTTCTGCCTCATTTTTTCTAAGCCTGTTTCCCTCACTCACAGTTCTTCAGCCAGACATTGTTGGGAGATACAAATAGGCAAATACTTGTGGAGATGCCTAATATGATCTGGGGGCCCAGAATCGAAACGTGGTGGCAGAAAGAAAACATTCCTCATCCAATTCCTGTCTTCTCCCTGTTTTGTTTTCAGTTTTTACTCTAAAATTTATTACAGATTCATAAGTGGCTAAAGTCCAAAAATTGATCCCTCATTCATTTCATTGCAATCCATTCCACTCAGGAAAAAGGAACAACTGAATTCCAGTTGTCCTGTGACATGAGAGGAACACTTGTGATTACTCCACGAATGAAAGAGGAAGGAGCAGGCATTGGTCAGCTAGGTTGTAAAGGTCATGGGTATTAAAGGTCCGAAAAGTCAGTTGATTTCACTCCCTGAGTGGTTATAAAGTGTTGGGCTACATGAACTTTCACGAGTGGCTCCACTGACATTGCACCTGCATCCAAGATTCCACCTGACGTCATAGAGGACAGGACTCAGAACACAGAAGGCTCACGGTTCCCATGAGACCCAGTGACCATTGAGCACCTGGCCGTGTCACACAATCTTTCAAGGTATGTGGCGACTTATCTTGTGAGTGTTAGAGAAGAGATGAAGGGAGCGGGTTCCAGGGTCTTGTATTATTGAAGATTTCGTTCTATCCTTTTAGCTTGGGCAACAATGAAACAGGCTCTAAGCTGTATAGAGTCCCGTGAGCAATAAATTCCCCAAATATTCAGGCAGGACAAGGGATCCCATTGAAGTCTGCCAGCTCACAAGTCCACCCAGGTAAACTAGGTGGCGCTGTGCTGAGTTGGCCGAACTCAACTTGTCCTGATTCAGGGTATCAGCCCCCACAAATTCAGGTGGAACAAGCTGGGATTGAGGACTCCTTGAGAGCTTGCTGTTCAAAAATCTTAGCACACGTACCAGTGGTTTTGCCTTCCAAACACATTAATCCAGGACTGGTACAACCTGGCTTTCCTTCAGAGTCAGGAGACTAGCCTAGTGTACCAGCAGCTACATAATAAGACATACCCTGAGTGCTCACCTCAGTAGAGCATTCAGTGAGATGCCATGGTTTCGGGGGATCATTGATGTCTGACACATCACATACCATCTGTCCAGTATCTCCTTGTATTCTATGAAGTTTGAATAGTACACAGATGGAACAAGGGATGTCCATGATCCAGGTGAAAGTGAGTGGCTTCTCTGGTGTCTGAAGAAGAGACGAGGTAGTCATTCCCTCAGCATGTGGTAGGTGGACAGCATGAAACGGACATGCAAGGAGAGTTGAGATATTCTCACTCCAAAAGCCAGGCCCCTCGTCCCTAGTAGCTGTCTTACAACAAGTCTACACCTCAAAATTAGCCAGCTTGGATTTTTCCAGGATCACATCATATCTGAACTAGATGCAATAATTACTTGCCAATCTTTATTCACAACATGTTTCGTCTTCTTGACACGACAAATACTATGTCGCAAGAGGTTGAGGGATACTGCCAGGAGTCCTCGATCCAGAACGAGGATGGAGCAGAACCCATATTGGGGATGAATTAACAACCTGGAGATGGTAGGATGAACACCGATTCACAGGGCATTAGAGCAGGTTCCAACTTAGACCATGCTGAAAGTGGAATTGTTTAAAGCTTCCAAGGTGAATATTCAAAAGAGGACAGTAAGGATGTTTGGAGTCCAGAAGCTTTCAAGGGTTTTGATGTTGGAAAACCTCTTAGCAGAAGAGAACCTGGGAAACTCGCCAACGATCGTGGTCAAACCAAACTCTGCAACATATATTCAGCCATATCGTACATTAAAAAATTGCAAGAAGTTACTGGCCGCTCATTCTCCATGCACCCGTGAATACTGAACCTCATTCCCCTTTTCAAACAATAATACCCATTCAAATTCCTGATTCTTTTCTGTTGCTCCCAAGGGACAGTCCAAATCAAATCATGATTCCTGATTTTCTGGCAGAAGAACCATAAACATAAGCCACCCCATGTTCACAACAGCTTCCCCATCGCCCTACAATTTAAGCCAGTAGACCTGGGACATGCCAGACGAATCCCTGTGATGCTTTTCTGAGGATGCATAGCAATGTTAACAAGAGTCCACAAAAGTGCTCCGTACCTCTTGAAACTGGACCTCCCATGATATTTGGTGAGTAGGTTGTGAACGCACTGTGATCCTTCTGATTTCTATCAATATAGGCTGACCTTGAATTTGCCCCAAATCCTAACATTATTCACTAGCAAATCACATGCAAGCCACAACAAAGCAAATGTGTGAGAAGCCCTTGGGAAAGAGAGGCTCTCTTTTGTGTTTACATCTTTGTTTTCCAATAGACATTGAGGTACACGTGGAAAGTGCTCCAGGGGGGAAGTGCCCTTCATTTGCGGAGAGTATGGCAGAGTGTACAAGAAGCCTGGAGAGTACCTGATAGAAGTGTTGTGGTGGTTTTTGAATATCCTGAAATATGTTGCACAATGAGAAGCTGAAGAAAGTGCTGTAGAACTATCCTCATAAGGATACTCATGCCAACCCCATGATATCTGTCCTAAGTAGACTTGAGTGATTCATGGAACAAGTACTCCGAAGAATACAGGTGACTGGGCAGCTCTGCTCTCTTGGAGCCCAGTAGCCTGCTGAGATTTGTTGGAGGAATTTTTTTGCATTAAAATAAGTGCTGTTTTAGAGTGTTGTTTCTATTGTGAGGACAGGAGAAGAGAAAGAAAAAGAGACAATGGAGAGTTGGGTTCCCTTGTTTGTTGGGTATTTGCATGACACCACAGGGCTTTGGACTCCAACCTGGGCCTCCTACCTGAGAGTCAGGCACTCTAGGAGGTAGGCTGTATGGCCAGCACTGGAAGAGCTCCTCTGAGTAAAAGCCCTTGATCACCTACAGATATAATTTGTGAAATTGTATGCAGCAAAGCAAACATGATCAACACAAACAATGTCTGTGGAAATCTTAATTCTCCTGGTAACCATAATCCATCAAGTAACTTGTTTCCTGTCAAAAGCAAGCCTAGGTTTGTGTCCTGAGGGAAGGATTATTCCCCTCTTCCTTAAGGTCCATAATGGAAGTAGCTGATTGATCCGTGAACAGAAAATATATCAGGGATCGAAGGACGCCTGGAACAGGAGGGCAGGCCAGACTGACAGTGTTTGAGAAGTTGCTCCATTGGTGACTACAAAAGGAGATATTGGGATCATTCACACATGAATCCCTAGTCATTACATTCAAAATCAACTGACATTCACCTACAAAGTAATTTTTTTCTTTTTTCTCATTTGTAACTTTTCTCTTAATTATTTAAAAGAGCAGAGAACTTGTGCATAATGCCCAAGCCAGTTCAGATGCTGGATTTTGCCCACAATCTCAAGAATTGGTGAGCCACATGAAGTTTTGCCTCATTTTTTCTAAGCCTGTTTCCCTCACTCAAAGTTCTTCAGCCAGACATTGTTGGGAGATACAAATAGGCAAATACATGTGGGGATGCCTAATATGATCTGGGGTCCCAGAATCGAAACGTGGTGGCCGAAAGAAAACATTCCTCATCCAGTTCCTCTCTTCTCCCTGTTTTGTTTTCAGTTATTACTCTTCAAATTTATTACAGATTCATAAGTGGCTAAAGTCAAATCATTCATCCCTCATTCATTTTTTGGCACTCCATTCCACTCAGAAAAGTAACAATTGAATTCCAGTTGTCCTTTGACATGAGAGGAACACTTGTGATTACTCCACTAATGAAGGAGAAAGGAGCAGGCATTGGTCAGCTATGTTGTAAAGGTTATGGGTTTTAAAGGTCCGGAAAGTCAGTTCATTGCCTGTCCTGAGTGGTTACAAAGTGTTGGGCTACATGAATTTTCACGAGTGGTTCCAGTGACATTGCACCTGCATCCAACATTCCACCTGATGTCATAGAGGAGAGGACTCAGAACACAGAAGCCTCACGGGATCCCGTGAGACCCAGTGACCATTGAGCACCAGGCCATGTCACACAATCTTTCAAGATATGTAGTGACTTAGCTGTGAGTGTTAGAGAAGAGATGAAGGGAGCGGGTTCCAGGGTCTTGTGTTATTGAAGATT
Organism: Sciurus vulgaris; assembly: GCF_902686455.1. NCBI lineage: Eukaryota > Metazoa > Chordata > Mammalia > Rodentia > Sciuridae > Sciurus > Sciurus vulgaris. The sequence continues at coordinate 73,090 of NW_027632425.1, forward strand.
TCGTTCTATCCTTGTAGCTCGGGCGACAAGGAAACAGGCTCTTAGCTCTATAGAGTCCCGTGAGCAATAAATTCCCCAAATATCCAGGCAGGACAATGGATCCCATTGAAGTCTCCCAGCTCACACTTCCACCCAGGTAAACTAGGTGTCGCTGTGCTGAGTTGGCCGAACTCAACTTGTCCTGATTCAGGTTATCAGCCCCCACAAATTCAAGTGGAACAAGCTGGGATTGAGGACTCCTTGAGAGCTTGCTGTTCAAAAATCTTGGCCCATGTACCAGTGGATTTGCCTTCCAAACCCAATAATCCAGTTTTGGTACAACCCCCTTTCCTTCAGAGTCAGGAGACTAGCCTAGGGGACCAGCAGCTACGTAGAGAGATGTGTCCTGAGTGCTCACCTCAGTAGAGTATGCAGTGAGATGCCATGCTTTTGGGGAACATTGATGTCTGACACATCACATTCCATCTGTCCAGTATCTCCTTGTATCCTATGAAGTTTGAATAGTAGACTGATATAACAAGGGATGTCCATGATCCAGGTGAAGGTGAGTGGCTTCTCTGGTGGCTCAAGAAGGGATGAGATAGTCATTCCCTCAGCATGTTGGAAGGTGGACAGCATGAAGCTGACATGCAAGAAGAGTTGTGATGTGCTCACTCCGAAAGCCAGGTGCCTTCTCCCTGGCAGCTGTCTTACAACAAGTCTGCCCTTCAAAATTAGCCAGCTGGGATTTTTCCAGGGTCACATTATATCTGAACAAGATGCAATAATTACGTGCCAATCATTATTCACAAAATGTTTTGTCTTTTGACACGATAAATACACAACAAATACTATTTTGCAAGAGCTTGTGGGATACTGCCAGGTGTCATCGATCCAGACCCAGGATGGAGCAGAACTCATTTTGGGGATGAATTAACAACCTGGAGATGGCACGATGAGCACTGATTCACAGGGCATTAGAGCAGGTTTGAACATAGACCGTGCTGAAAGTGGAATTGTTGAAAATTTCCAAGGTGAATATTCAAAAGAGGACAGTAAGGATATTTGGAGTCCAGAAGCGTTCCAGGGCGTTGATGCTGGAAAACCTCTTAGCAGAAGAGAACCTGGAAAACTCGCCAACGATCGTCGTCAAATCAAAACTCTGCAACATATATTCAGCCATATTGAAGCCAGAATTGGGGACAGGCAGTTAGTGTAGAAATAGGGAATCGGGTCAGATCGAGGAAATGGAGGCCATAAAACCATCTGCCTCTGGAAGTTGGAGACTGCTGTGGGAGAATGGAATGTCAAGGACCTGCAGAACCCATTGATAACCAAATTTACCTGCCCTTGTCAGAGACTGCAGGCAAGAAGATGTTGATTAATGCCCCCTGGGCCCTTACCTGCCAGAGTCACTTTGGTCCTCCCCTGCGCTATCCGCTTCTCACCTGCAAAACCAGGCCTAACCTGTAGGCAGGAAGGAAAGAGATAAGGGGAGAGAATGGGAGAATAAAACCCATAAAAAGGACAGGATTTGCTCATCCCACGGATTCCGCCTTTGGGTCCCCTTCTTCCACCCGGGAGAAGTCTGCTTTTACTTTTCTTTAATAAAGCTGCATTTTCCACTCTACATTTGCCTCGGCGTGCTTCTCCGGCGTTATACTTCAACACCTGAGGAAGCAGGACTCGTCACCGGTAAAGAGCGGTATCAGATTTGGAGGTCCCACCGAGATCTACGCCGAGGTAAGTAAGCCTTTCTCTTCGTGCACCTCAATCTGTCCGAGGTGCATCTTTCTGTCTTTTTCTTTCTGGAGGGCAAAATGGGCACCCGTCGGCTACGTAAAAGCAGTTAGTGCAGCCGCCATTCTTAAGACTTGGGTGAAAGGTTTCCCGGCCCAGGCAAGTTTCCAATCACCTGTTCTGCAGGCATGTTGGGGCTCTGCTGAAGCCGTTTCCTACTTTTCTGTCCAGGCCCGGAGCGCAATTGCCGTGAGTACACAGTGTCCCTAGTCCTGATCTGCCCAGGATGCGTGGAGGCGGAGGAAGGGTTGAAACAACTGCCGGGTTCTCGGCCCGGGCTACTCTCAGGTGAACCCCAAAGGTTCCTTCTCTGGACTCCCCCTCCCGACAGCCCTAAGGGGTATCCAAGGCGATTGGTAGACAAATGGCACTGAGGGAAAGCGCCAATTACATTTGCCTCCATATGGGCCGTGCACCACACCACACACATCCATTCCCTCCTGGATATTTCCCTTTCACTCGCCGATCAGACATTAAACATTCAGATGGTAGGATTAAGAGAAAGACATAAGAAAATAATGTAGAAAATGCTTAGGTTATCTTTGTTTGCATATTTAGCCTTTGCTAGTTTGTTTAAAGTTTTCCTGTGCTTAATGGTGCTCAGTGTGTTCTAAGCTGCAGGGAGGATGTATATTTTAATTCGACCCCTCCCTTGAATCCCTCAGGGAACAGGGTATTATCTGTCTAACAATCAATAGGTGTCCCCCTCACCCTTTGGAGATTCCTTTAGTCTACAAAATAGGCAGTAAGATGTGCAATTCTTTTGTTGTGGGTCCCTCTTAATTAGGAATTCGTAGTGGCAGGGAGGAAAGCAGTAATGCCCTTAAGTCTGAATCCTCCAAGGGTCTCTAGCACAGGGCAAACTAGAACCCTAGCACTTTGCCAAAGAAGGCCAGAAATCAGTTTGGCAAAGCCAAGTAGCGAGAGACGAGTTTTCTGGACCTTATTGAAGCTCAAACTTAGGGAGACGTCCCTAAATATGGTCTCCGGTGCAGGCGCCTGAGGTCTATTGTTCTCTTCTTCCACTTAGATGGGAGCTTCACTCTCAACAGTATTGCCAGGTTCACCACTAGCCTGCATACTGAAAAACTGGGACAAATTTGACCCACAGACACTCAAGAAAAAGCGCCTCATTTTCTTCTGCCGCCAGGCCTGGCCTCAATACAAACTCTCTGATGGAGAATCTTGGCCGCCAGAGGGAAGTATAAATTTTAATACCATTTTACAGCTTGATAAATTTTGCAAAAGGGAAGGAAAATGGTGTGAGGTACCTTATGTTCAAATCTTCTTTATTCTAAGGGAAGACCCCAAATTATGCCAACAATGTAAAATAGACTCAGCCATAATCACTACCAGAAAGGAAGAAAACCTTAAAGAGTCACCTACTGAGGGAAAGGAATTTTCTGCTAATGTCCATCAGCAGGCCTCCTGTCCTCCATACCCTGGTCCTTTTCCATCTGCCCCAGTGGACAGATCAAATATACTACCTCTCCAGGAGATGCCAGGAGGAGAATTTGGACCAATTAAAGTATACAACCCTTTCTCCCTCCAAGACCTAAGACAGATAAAAACAGACCTAGGGAAATTTTCAGAAGATCCAGATAAATATATTGAGGTGTTTCAAAACCTATGCCAGGTGTTTGACCTCACCTGGAAGGATATTATCCTGTTACTTAACCAGACTTTAACCTCCAATGAGAAGGAAGCCACCCTAAAAGCAGCTGAACAATTTGGGGATGACCTACACCTTGCTCATGCCCCAGGAGCCCAAACTAGATCCAAACCCAACTATCCATCGGGAGCACAGGCAGTTCCAAGAAATGATCCCGACTGGGATCCAAACGATGAACAGGACGCTTGGAAGATCAGACACTTCCAAATGTTAGTCCTCGAGGCCCTTAGGAGAATCAAACAGAAGTCTATTAACTATTCCAAGGTTTCTGAAATTATACAAGGTCCCGAGGAAAGCCCAGCTATTTTTATGGAGAAACTCAGGGAGGCAATGAGAAAACACACCACCGTGGATCCTGAATCCACAGAGGGCCATTTACTTTTAAAGGACAAATTTATCATTCAGTCAGCCCCAGACATTCGGAGGAAATTACAGAAATTGGCATATGGCCCTGATCAATCCTTAGATGATATCCTCCGACTTGCAACTTCCGTTTTTTATAATCGAGATATAGAGGAAAAGAAGGAAAAAGAGCGTAGAGACAAGAAAAAGACTGAAGCGCTGGTCTTAGCCCTAAGAGGAGTTAGCTTCCCGGGTGAAACAGGAGGAAAACGGAATGTACCTCAGGCCACAAAAGGGGTTTGTTTCCATTGTGGAAAGGAGGGACATTTCAAACGGGAATGTCCCCAAGCCAAACGGCCACCACCGGAGCCCTGCCCTAAATGTCAAGGCAATCATTGGAAAAGTGACTGTCCTCAGGGGCGTAGGTCCTCGAGGCCAGACTCTTCCACACAGGCCTGATGGGGCCCAGGGCCGATTCTAATGGCTCCCGTAACTCCTATCACTACGCATGAGCCCCAGGTATGCTTCTCCGTAGGGAGCCAAGAGGTCAACTTCCTCTTAGATACTGGTGCCAGTTTTTCAGTGCTCACCTCTTATCCTGGACCTCTTTCCTCTAATACTATAACTGTGCAAGGAGTGTCTAGACGGCCTATTACCAGAAAGTTTACTCCCCCACTGAGTTGTGAGTGGGATGGGATGATGTTTTCTCATGCATTCCTGATAGTCCCAGAATGCCCTACCCCTTTGCTGGGAAGGGACTTACTTTCAAAACTTCAGACTTCCATTACAATGAATTTGGGACCACAAGGATCATTGTGTTTACCTCTACTAGAATGTGATATAAACCGTGAAGTATGGGCCACTGAAGGCAAGATTGGATGGGCAAAAAGCGCAATCCCAATTAAAATAGTCTTAAAGGATCCCTCTGTCTTTCCACATCAAAGACAATACCCGCTACGCCCAGAAGCAAAAAAGGGCTTATTAAAGATCATCCGAAACCTCAAACAGCAGGAACTTTTAGTACCTTGTAATAGCCCATGCAATACACCGATTTTAGGAGTTCAAAAATCAAATGGGGAATGGCGTTTAGTCCAAGACCTCAGAATAATTAATGAAGCAGTTGCTCCCCTCCACCCAGTAGTTCCTAACCCATATACTCTGCTATCTGAGATTCCAGCAACTGCTGCTTGGTTTACTGTGTTAGATTTAAAGGATGCCTTCTTTTGCATACCTCTGGACTCTCAGTCTCAGTATCTGTTTGCCTTTGAGGAACCAGATAGTGGATCTCAATTGACCTGGACAGTACTGCCCCAAGGATTTAGAGATAGCCCCCACCTATTTGGACAAACTCTGGCTAAGGACTTAGCAGAATTCAGAGATAAAACATCTGCAATTGTTCTCCAATATGTGGATGACATCCTGTTATGCGCCTCCACCCAGGAGGAATGTCAAAAGACTACTACAGAACTCTTAAACTTCTTAGCCAATCAGGGTTATAAAGTCTCAAAAAAGAAAGCTCAATTATGTCAGCAACAGGTCCAATATTTAGGATTACAACTATCTCAAGGAATCCGCAAACTAGGACAGGAAAGAATAACTCCCATAGGACAATATCCTCTGCCTCAGACCCTAAGGCAGCTCAGAGGCTTCCTAGGAATAACTGGATACTGCAGACTTTGGATTCCTGGGTATGGGGAATTAGCTAAGCCTCTTTACAGTCTTCTGAAAGAAACTTTACAACAAGGAGCAACCAACCTAATATGGGAACCAGAACATATTAAAGCCTTTAAGACATTAAAAGGGGCCCTACTCCAAGCCCCTGCCCTTAGTTTACCTACCGAAAAGGAATTTAACCTGTTTGTCACTGAAGGAGGAGGAATAGCCCTAGGAATGGTAACACAAAAGAATGGACCTATTCAACAGCCAGTAGCCTATCTCAGCAAGGAACTTGATGTGGTATCTCGGCGATGGCCCCACTGTTTGCGAGTAATTGCTGCTGTAGCTCTACTAGTCCCTGAGGCAATCAAAATCACCCTGGGAAGAGACCTTATTGTCTACACTTCCCATGATCTCTCAGGAATTTTAAACTCGAAAGGAGGACTATGGCTTTCAGATAGTCGCCTTCTAAAATATCAGGTTTGGGATGGAAATTTATGGCTTACACCCACCATTGGGCATCTAAACCAAAAGGCCCCAATCTGTTGGGAACAACATAACCATACTTATGATATATGGCCTAATAGTACTCGAGAATTAGAATGGACCCCAGAGTCACAATGCCAACAAATTGTAATTTTACAAGCCAATAATTGGTTTGGAACTAATTGGCTCTATAGACCTGAAATTAGCTGGCCAGCACCCAATGGGACACAATGGATATGTGGAACTAACTTATGGCCCTGGCTTCCCCAGGCTGGATAGGAAGATGTACTATCGGGTACCCCTGGATGCAAGGGCGATGGACCCCAAGTATAGAACAGCCAGCAAATCTCCCCAATCTCAAACACAGATGGGGACGATCTGTTTTTCATTGGTATGATCATTTAGCTTCAATGTTTATCCCACAAATTGGTTTAGAGGATGTAATGTGGCATGTGGAAACTCTAAACAATTATACCCAAACCGCCCTCCATGACGTTGAAGAAAGCATTTCTCTCCTTAACACAGAAGTGACACTCATGAGGAAAGCTGTCTTACAAAACTGGATGGCTTTAGATATTCTCACTGCAACCCAAGGCGGTACTTGTGCCATTGTTAGAACTGAATGCTGTGTTTACATCCCTGACAACTCCGGCAATGTGACTGACATCCTTAAAGATTTACATTCTCAGATAGAGGCCATGTCCTCCCCAGACCCATCATGGGAACAAATTCTTAGCTCCTGGTTCTCTGGTACCTCGTGGTGGAAAACATTATTAGTTTCTGTCATCATCATCATACTCATTGGCATGTTTCTATGCTGTGGTATTTACTGTTGCATTAATCTTATCCCGGTACTCATAACTTCTTGTTTCTCTTATAGACCGCCCATCTCTCAAATGACCCTCCAGCCCATTATTCCTCAACCAGACTTTTACCGTGGACCCCTCGATCGACCCGATTTCTGAAAAGGAACTCCAAGCTGCTTACCCCACGCCGTCCACTTCCAGCTCGAAGAAGTCAGAGCGGTCATCGACCCCCTTGCCCAGCAGCATGGAGTTCCTAAGATTAGAGGGGGGAATGAAGCCAGAATTGGGGACAGGCAGTTAGTGTAGAAATAGGGAATCGGGTCAGATCGAGGAAATGGAGGCCATAAAACCATCTGCCTCTGGAAGTTGGAGACTGCTGTGGGAGAATGGAATGTCAAGGACATGCAGAACCCATTGATAACCAAATTTACCTGCCCTTGTCAGAGACTGCAGGCAAGAAGATGTTGATTAATGCCCCCTGGGCCCTTACCTGCCAGAGTCACTTTGGTCCTCCCCTGCGCTATCCGCTTCTCACCTGCAAAACCAGGCCTAACCTGTAGGCAGGAAGGAAAGAGATAAGGGGAGAGAATGGGAGAATAAAACCCATAAAAAGGACAGGATTTGCTCATCCCACGGATTCCGCCTTTGGGTCCCCTTCTTCCACCCGGGAGAAGTCTGCTTTTACTTTTCTTTAATAAAGCTGCATTTTCCACTCTACATTTGCCTCCACGTGCTTCTCCAGCGTTATACTTCAACACCTGAGGAAGCAGGACTCCTCACCGGTAAAGAGCGGTATCAATATCATACATTAAAAAATTGCAAGTAGTTACTGGCCGCTCATTCTCCATGCACCTGTGAATACCGAACCTCATTCCCCTTTTCCAAACAATAATGCCCATGCAAATTCCTGATTCTTTTCTGTTGCTCCCAAGGGACAGTCCAATTGGAATCATGATTCCTGATTTTCTGGCACAGGAACCATAATCATAAGCCACCCCATATTCACAAAAGCTTTCCCATCACCCTACATTTTAAGCCAGTTGACCTGGGGCATGCCAGACGAATCCCTGTGATGCTTTTCTTTAGGATGCATAGCAATATTAACAAGAGTCCACAAAAGTGCTCTGTACCTCTTGAAACTGGACCTCCCATGATATTTGGTGAGTAGGTTCTAAACATTCTGTGATCCTTCTGAATTCTATCAATATAGGCTGACCTTGATTTTGCCCCAAATCCTAACATCATTCACTAGCAAATCACATGCAAGCCACAACAAAGCAAAAGTGTGAGAGAAGTCCTTGGGAAAGAGAAGCTCTCTTTTGTGTTTACATCTTTGTTTTCCAGTAGACATTTAGGTACACGTGGAAAGTGCTCCAGGTGGGAAGTGCCCTTTATTTGCGGAGAGCATGGCAGAGTGTACAAGAAACCTGGAGAGTACCTGATAGAAGTGCTGTGGTGATTTTTGAATATCCTGAAATGTGCTGCACAATGAGAAGCTGAAGAAAGTGCTGTAGAACTATCCTCATAAGGATACTCATGCAAGCCCCATGATATCTGTCCTAAGTAGACTTGAGTGATTCATGGAACAAGTACTCTGAAGAATGCAGGTGACTGGGCAGCACTGCTCTCTTGGAGCCCAGTAGCCTGCTGAGATTTGTTGGAGGAATTGTTTTGCATTAAAATAAGTGCTGTTTTAGAGTGTTGTTTCTATTGTGAGGACAGGAGAAGAGAAAGAAAAAGGGACAATGGAGAGTTGGGTTCCCTTGTTTGTTGGGTATTTGCATGACACCACAGGGCTTTTGACTCGAAACTGGGCCTCCAGCCTGAGAGTCAGGCACTCTAGGAGGTAGGCTGTATGGCCAGCACTGGAAGAGCTCCTCTGAGTAACAACCCTTGATCACCTACAGAGATAATTTGTGAAATTGTATGCAGCAAAGCAAACATGATCAACCCAAAGAATGTCCATGTAAATATTAATTCTCCTGTTGACCATAATCCAACAATTAACTTGTTTCCTGTGAAAAGCAAGCCTGGTTTTGTGTCCTGAGGGAAGGATTATTCCCCTCTTCCTTAAGGTCCATAATGGAAGTAGCTGATTGATCCATTAGCAGAAAATATATCCGGGATCCAAGGACGCCTGAAACAGGAGGGCAGGCCAGACTGACAGTGTTTCAGAATTTGCTCCATTGGTGACTACAAAAGGAGATATTGGGAATTGTTAATAAATATGCATCCTTGTATTTAATCCCTGTTACCAGAAAAATAAATATATAAATAAAAACCACACACTCCTTAGTGTGGGTCAGGGGAGAATCTCAGGGTAACTAGAAGCAAAAAGTAACAACAGTAAGAGTATGTCTATTCTTTGCCTTTATCTCTTTGTCGGGATTTTGAAGTATATCTTAAAATGCAGCAGAATGCAATGGAGCAATTCCGGAATGGGGTGCATGGCATAATATGATTTATTATTAAAGAGAGCACTGATTGCAGTGTAGAGAGTAGAACAGGGTGGGCATAGGCAGTAATGGAAACAGGAAAAACTACTTCCAGGGCAGGAGTTTAGATCAGAGGTGGTGGTGACCTGGGTATGTAGGTAGCAATGGGAGAGAAAGATTGGATTTCCCTGGAATGACAAAATTTTCCTGTATTATGTCTCTGCATTTTCTCCAGTCATTGAACATGAAGCCAGTGTACAAAAACTCACATTATGCTGCATTTTTTATTTCTGTTTAGCTGTGAAGTACTCTACCCTGATTAACAAATCATACTGAACCCAAACTAATTCTCAGAGGTGTTGGATTATTTGAAATTAATTCCAAAGCCTATAATCACCATTTAACCATCATTAACAGGTTTAGGATAAAATAATGGTCTTCATGCTATTTCTGATGAAAGTGTTTCTCTAGTCCTCACATGCTTTATTTGATAAGCACTCCTTTGTTCATTATCAAATGAGTGGTCCTTGATATTCTTACTCCACAAATATAATGTTACCTTGGATGCATGAATAAATGAATATTATGCTGTTTAGTGCTCATCTAATTTTCTTTTCTCATATCATATCACAAGTTGTTTGGTTAAAATGGATTGAATGAGAAATAATAGAGTAAGAACTAAAGGAAAGATACTATGAGATATTTTATTGACAGGGGACCAGATTAAAGAAGTAGAGTCAGATGTTCTAAGAATGTTAAAATAATACTAGCATATTGCATCTCTATTATCCTATAGAGGAGAGAGAGGAGCATAAAAGGGAAATATTCTAGCTAAACTTCTCCTTGATATGTTTTTTCTTCAAGAGGGCGAATGTACTATAAATATCTAAACAAATATTTTAGTATTATATGTAAATATGTTGAGTAGATTAATTCATGACAGGAAGACTCTAACAACCATAATTTTATCACCTTTTTGTTACACTTGATATGAAAGCCTGTTTCATAATATGTATAGCTGGTTTTGGATATGGTTTGCCAATATTTTGTTAAGGATCTTTGCATCTATATTCGTCAAGGATATGGGTCTAAAATATTCTTTTCTTGATGTGTCTTTTCTTTGTTTGGGTATGAGGGTGATATAAGCTTCATAGAATGAGTTTGGTAGGGTACCCTCCTTTTCTATTTCCTTGAATACTTTGAGAAGTATTGGAATGAGTTTTTCTTTGAAGGTCTTGTAGAACTTGGCTGAGAATCCGTCTGGTCCTGGGCTTTTCTTGGATGGTAAATTTTTAATGGCTTCTTCTATTTCATTGCTTGATATTGATCTGTTTAAATTGTGTATGTACTTTTGGTTTGGTTTGGGAGGAGCATATGTCTCTAGAAATTTGTCAATGTCTTCAGTAGTTTTTATTTTTTTTGGAATACAGATTTTCAAAGTAGCTTCTCATTATGTTCTGTATCTCAGTGGTATCTGTTATGATATTCCATATTCATCAAAAATTTTAGTAATTTGAATTTTCTCTTTCCTTCCCTTTGTTAGCGTGGCTAAGGGTTTGTCTATTTTGTTTACTTTCTAAAAGAACCAACTTTTTGCTTTGACAATTTTTTGAATAGTTTCTTTTGTTTCAATTTCATTGATTTTAGCTCTGATTTTAATTATTTCCTGTCTTCTACTACTTTTGCTGTTATTCTGTTCTTCTTTTTCAAGGGCTTTGAGCTGTAATATTAGGTCATTTAATTATTGACTTTTCATTCTTTTCTGGAATGCGCTCCATGCAATGAATTTTCCTCTTAGCACCACTTTCATAGTGTCCCAGAGATTTTGATATGTTGTATCATCATTCTCATTGACCTCTAAGAATTTTTTTGTCTCTTCACTGATGTTTTTTGTTATCCATGTTTCATTCAATAGCATATTATTTAGTCTCCAGGTGTCGGAGCAATTTCTGTTTTTATGTTGTCATTGATTTCTAATCTCAGTCCATTATGATGTGATAGAACACAAGGCAGTGTCTCTATATATTTGCATTTCCTAAGAGCTCTTTTGTGGCATAACATGGTCCATTTTTGAGAAGGTTCCATGTACTGCTGAGAAGAAAGTGAATCAGTTCATTGATGGATGGAGTATTCTATATATGTCTATTAAGTGTAGGTTATTGATTGTGTTATTGAGTTCAATGGTCTCTTTTTTTTTATTTCTTTGGAGGATCTATCCACTGGTAACAGAGGTGTGTTAAATTCACCCAGAATTACTGTGTTGTGGTCGATTTGATTCCTGAAATTGAGAAGGATTTGTTTGATGTACAGGGATGCACCATTTTTTGCGACATAAATATTTATGATTGTTATGTATTCCTGTTTTATGGTTTTCTTAAGCAGTAAGGAATGTCCTTCTTTATCCCTTCTGACTAACTTTGGCTTGAAGTCCACTTTATCTGACACAAGGATGGAAACCCCAGCTGTATTACTGAGTTCATGTGCATTGTACATTTTCTCCCATGCGATCCCCTTTAATTTTTGGACATCTTTTTCTATGAGATGATGCTCTTGCAGACAGCATATTTTTGGGTCTTTCTTTTTAATCCAGTCTTCCAGTCTATGTGTTTTGATTGATGATTTTAGGCCACTAACATTCAGGGTTATTATTGAGATATGATTTGTAATCCAAGTCATTTGGGCTTATTTTTGGTTTTTAACTTGGTTTGTTTTCTCCTTTGAGGGGATTTTTCTCTAAGGTACATCCACCCTTTGCTGATCCACATTGTTGTTTTGCATTTTCCTCCTCATGGAGTATTTTGTTGAGAACATTCTGTAGCATAGGATTTCTACTTGTAAATTCTTTTAACTTTTGTTTATCATGGAAGGATTTTATTTCATCTTCAAATCTGAAATTTAGTTTTGCTGGGTATAGGATCCTTGGTTGGCAACCATGTTCTTTCAGAGCTTGAAATATGTTGGTCCAGGCCCTTCTAGCTTTTAGAGTCTGGGTTGAGAAGTCAGCTTCCATTTGTGTTGGTCTCCCCCTATATGTAATCTGATGCTTTTCTCTCACGGCCCTCTAAACCCTATCTTTACTTTGGATGTTAGGCATTTTTATTATAATGTGCCTTGTTGTGGATCTGTTGTGATTTTGTGCCTTTGGCGTTCTATAGGCCTCTTGTATTTGATTTTCCATTTCGTTCTTCAGGTTTGCGAAATTTTCTGATGTTATTTCATTGAAAAGGTTGTTCATTCCTTTGGTTTGTAACTCTGTGCATTCTTCAATCCCAATAATTCTTAAATTTGGTCTTTTTTATGATGTCCCATAGTTCTTGTAGGTTCTGTTCCTGATTTCTTCCCATCTTCTCTGTTTGGGCAACTTTATTTTCAAGATTAAATATTTTGTCTTCATTGTCTGAGGTTCTGTCTTCCAAGTGGTCTAGTCTTTCAGTGATGCCTTCCATTGAGTTTTTTATTTGGTTTATTGTTTCCTTCATTTAAAGAATTTCTGTTTGTTTGTTTGTTTGTTTGTTTTTGTTTTTTGAGAATATCTATCTCTTTGTTGAAATGATCTTTTGCTTCCTGCAGGTGCTCTTTCAGCCCTTTGGTATTATCACTCATGCCTGCATTTGCTCTCTTATCTCATCCTTTGCTTTGCGAATCATCTTAATCATGTGTAATCAGAAGTCCGTTTCTGACATTTCTTCTACCATACTGTCATTGGATTCTATTAATATAGAATCTAGATTTATTTGGATCATTTTCTTCCCTTGTTTTTTCATGTTGTTCATGTATCTTCCCCTCTAGCAGTGCAGATCTGCGGTATTGCAGATTTCCCCCTATAGACTTATAGTGGCCCAATACATTTCCTAAACTCTTTCTTTAAGTGGCAATAAATATTAGCAGTGCCCAATTCAGACACCATGGAATCCTAGACCAAATCACCCCTATGGGGACAATAATAATATTGTCATAATAAACAGAGTGAGTTCAAATATTATCTTTGGTAAAACAAACAGGTTTGCAATAAGGTCTGTAGTTTCTAATAGAGGACAAAGAGGATGCAGAGTGATGTAGAATGTGTCTGTTAATGGGATAAGAAAAGAATATACAGGATTTCTAGAAAATAGAAATGGTGTGAGTGTAATCAAAGAAATTGGATATTAGCATGCATAAAAGGGAGAAAGAGACTCTGAGGGAACAGATAAACAAAAGGAAAAGAGAGCAAGAAAATTAAAGAATTTGAAAAGTTAAATTTTTTCAGTAAGGAGAAAAAAGAAAATCTACAGTAAAAAATCTCCCAGTCTTTAGTAGCCTTATGCATGAGAGGTACCTGATAATGAGCTTCAAGTCTCCTTCAGGCATCACAGGATGGGTTTTGCCCCACCTAAAGATTGGAGCCATGGCTTCCAGGATTATCCAAGATGGCCACTCTGGCTTTGAAATGTGTTGTCAAATGGGGAGCTGCAGCTCAGGGGTGGACATGATCACCTGGAGGTCCTGGACATGGAATGTGGTTGGTCAGGCAGGGTTTCTGGAAGTCTGGTATGTTTGGTGTGGATTTGGGATCCTGGAGTCCGGGTGCATTCAGTCAGTCTGGGGTTCTGGTGATAGAGTGCAGTCAGTTGGTCTGGGGGTCCTGGTAGCAGGGAGCAGTCAGTTGATGTGAGGGCCTCAGAGGCAGGGAGTTATATGTCAGGCTGAGGGTCCTGGAGACAGGGCTCAGTCAGTCCAGCCAGGAATCCTATGGGACCTGACTGTTGTCTCAAAATGGCCAGAAGTTCTGTATTTTAATGTCAACCTTGAATTTTGATCTTAAATATCTAGCCAGTCAGTCTCACCAGTCAGAAAATAAGAGTACTGGGCTTTAACTTCAATGTTTATGACTTTACAGGATTATACCCTTTTACTTAATTGGGGTCTATATTATCTGTCCTATGCATGATGGCTTATTATCTGTAATTTAGGTTCTTTTTCTTGAGGATGTGTTTCTTGAAAGCTTTAATCAGGCAGCTATTATAGAGTTTACAAGGAAAATATAAAATGTAATTAACAACAGTAAAAATATATTTAGTTTTGTAATAGATATCTTGAATTTGGTGAGCTATATATTATATTCCCTGTTTGAGATTAGAGTAATTCTACAATAAAAACCAATCTTTTGTGATCCAAGATGGCAGACTAGAGAGTGACTGCATCTCCAGGCGCTCCAGAACCCAGGATTCAAAAGGGGAGGCATTGAGCGACTTGGACTAAAATAGAGCAACGGGGTGAGTCTCCCCCACCTGGTGAATCTTGGCCCGGGCAACAGGCCCAGATTTGAGCGGATTATTAGAGTAGGGCAGGGCAGCTATTGTCTTCCCCAGGCAGCCCTGTGCACTCTGGCGGTGGGCTATTCCCACATGGCCAGCATCTCGGAGCAGGGCTCCCAGTGAGAGCTTTTCCACACAGAGAAGGCTCCAAGCCCTGGAACCAGTAGCGGGCTAGGGGAAGCTTTTCTCGGAAGCACGGCATTATCAAGTTACTCCAAGACTTCAGGCTACTGAAGTCTGGGAGGTGATACACTGGAAATCTACAGGGATGCTATAAGCCAATAGAAGAAATCTGCAATATCACAGAGTTCAATTGACATCTGACCAATATGAGAAAACAAGGGAAGAAAATGTCCCAAACAAACCTAGATAATATATCAATAAAACCCAATGAGAGCACAGAAGAAGAAATGTCAGAAAAGGAGTTCAGAATGTACATAATTAAAACAATCTGGGAAGCAAACGAGGAGATGAAGAGCAAATGCAGGCATTGAAGGGGGAGATGAAAGAGCAAATGCAGGCATTAAAGATCACACCAATCAATAGTTACAAGAGCAAATATGGGAAGCAAGGAATCATTTCAATAAAGAGTTAGAGATACTGAAAAAAAACAAACAAACAGAAATCCTTGAAAAGAAGGAAACAATAAACCAAGTTAAAAACTCCATAGAAAGCATAACCAATAGGATAGAACACCTGGAAGACAGAACCTCACATATTGAAGTCAAAATATTTAATCTTGAAAACAAAGTTGACCAAACAGAAAAGATGGTAAGAAATCATGAACAGAATCTACAAGAATTATGGGATATCGTGAAAAGGCCAAATTTAAGAATTATTGGGATGGAGGAAGGCTTCGAGAAACAAACCAAAGGAATGAAAAATCTATTCAATGAAATAATATCAGAAAATTTCCAAAATTTGAAGAATGAAATGGAAAACCATGTACAAGAGGCTTCTAGGATTCCAAATATACAAAATCACAAAGACCCACACCAAGGAACATTATTATGAAAATACCTAACATACAAAATAAAGACAGAATTTTAAAGGCCTCGAGAGAAAAGAATCAAATTACATTCAGGGGGAAACCAATAAGAATATCAGCAGATTTTTCAATCCAGGCCCTAAAAGCTAGAAGGGCATGGAACAACATTTACCAAGCCCTGAACGAAAATGCATGCCAACCAAGAATCTTATACCCAGCAAAACTTACCTTCAAATTTGATGATGAAATAAAATCCTTCCACGATAAACAAAAGCTAAAGGAATTTACAAAAAGAAAGCCGGTGTTACAGAACATTCTCAGCAAAATATTCCATGAGGAAGAGATGAAAAACAACGATGCAAATGAGCAATGGGGGAACAAGACTAAAGGAATAGCCAAATAAAGGAGAAACCAAATCATGTCAAAAAACAAAAATGAGTCAAATGACTTGGAATACAAATCACATCACAATAATAACACTGAATGTTAATGGCCTGAACTCATCAATCAAGACACATAGACTGGCAGATTGGATTAAAAAGAAAAATCCAACAATATGCTGCCTGCAAGAGTTTCACCTCATAGAAAGAGATACCCATAGATAAAGGTGAAAGGATGGGAAAGAACATACCATGCATACGAACACACCAAAAAAGCTGGAGTATCCATCCTCATTTCAGATAATGTGGACTTCAAGCCAAAACTAGTCAGAGGGGATAAAAAAGGACATTACATACTGCTTAAGGGAAGCATAAATCAGCATGACATAACAATCATAAATGTCTATGCCCCGAACATTGGCTCATCCATATACGTCAAACAAATCCTTCTCAATTCCAGAAATCAAATAGACTACAACACAATAATACTAGGCGATTTTAACACACCTCTCTCATTGCTGGATAGATCATCCAAACAAAAATTGAATAAAGAAACCATAGAATTCAATAACAAAATAAAAAATGTAGACTTAACCATCTTATATAGACTATACCATCCAACAAAGAACGAATACTCTTTCTTCTGAGCAGCACGTGGATCCTTCTTTAAAATAGACCATATTTTATGCCACAAAGCTACTGTTAGCAAATACACAAAGATAGAGATACTACCTTGTACTCTAGCAGATCATAATGGAATGAAATTAGAAATAAATGACAGAAGAAAAAAACAGAAACTTCTCCAATATCTGGAGATTAAATAATACACTATTACATGATGAATGGATAACAGAAGACATCAGGTGGGAAATTAAAAAATTCTTAGAAGTAAACGAGAACAAAGACACATCTTATCCAAATCCATGTGACAGTATGAAAGCAGTACTTAGAGGAAGATTTATTTCATGGGACACATACAAGAGAAGTAGAAATCAACAAATGAGCGGCTTAACAGCTCAAAGCCCTAGAAAAAGAAGAGCAGACCAACACCAAAAGTAGTAGAAGACAGGAAATACTTAAAATCAGAGCTGAAATCAATGAAATTGAAACAAAAGAAACAATCGGAAAAATTGACAAAATAAATAGTTGGTTCTTTGATAAAATAAACAAAATTGATAAACCCTTAGCCACACTAACAAAGAGAAAGAGGGAGAAAACTCAAATTACTAAATTTTGGAATGAACAAGGAAATATCACAACGGACATAAGTGAAATAAAAAACATAATTAGAAGCTATTTTGAAAATCTATACTCCAACAAAATGGAAAACCTCGAAGACATCAAGTTTCTAGAGACATATGAATTACCTAAACTGAATGAGGAGGACATACACAACTTAAAAAAATCCGTTTCAAGCAATGAAATAGAAGAGGTCATCAAAAGCCTACCAACAAAGAAAAGTCCTGGACCAGATTGGTTCTCAGAACCCTTCCAAACTCATTCTATGAAGCCAATATCACCCTGATAACTAAACAAGGCAGAGACACTTTGAGGAAAGAAAATGTCAGACCACTATCCTTAATGAACATCGATGCAAAAATTCTCAAAAAATTTTAGCAAATCACATACAACAATATATTAAAAAGATAGTGCACCACGATCAAGTGGGTTTTATCCCAGGGATGCAAGGTTGGTTCAACATCTGGAAAACAATAAATGTCATTCACCATATCAACAGACTAAAAGCTAAGAATCACATGATTATTTCAATAGATGCAGAAAAAGCATTCGAAAAAAAAATACAGCATCCCTTCATGCTCAAAACACTAGAAAATATTGGGGTAGTGGGAACATTCATTAACATTGTAAAGGCCATCTATGCTAAGCTCATGGCCAATATCATTCTAAATGGTGAAAAACTGAAAGCATTTCCCCTAAAAACTGGAATAAGGGAGGGATACCCTCCTTCACCACTTCTATTCAACATCAGTCTTGAGACTCTAGCCAGAGAAATTAGACAAAAGAAAGAAATTAAAGGGATATGAATTGGAAAAGAAGAACTCAAACTATCCCTGATTGCTGATGATGTAATTATATATTTAGAGGAACCTGGAAATTCCACCAGAAAACTATTAGAACTCATATGTGAATCCAGTAAAGTAGCAGGTTACAAGATCAATGCTCATAAATCTAATGCATTTTTATATATAAGTGATGAATGTTTAGAAAGAGAAATTAGGAAAACTACCCCATTCACAATAGCATCAAAGAAAATAAAATACATGGGAATCAATCTCACAAAAGAGGTTAAATACCTCTACAATGAGAACTACAGAACACTAAAGAAAGAAATTAAAGAAAACCTTAGAAGATGGAAAGATCTCCCATGTTCTTGGATAGGCAGAATTAATATTGTCAAAATGGCCATACTACCAAAAGTGCTATACAAATTCAATGCAATTCTAATTAAAATCTCAATGACAGACCTTACAGAAATAGAGCAAACAATCATGAAATTCATCTGGAAGAATAAGAAACCCAGAATAGCTAAAGCAATCCTCAGTAGAAAGAGCGAAGCAGGGGGTATCACAATACCAGATCTTCAACTCTATTACAAAGCAATAGTAACAAAAATGGCATGGTATTGGTACCAAAATAGACAGGTAGATCAATGGTACAGAATAGAGGACATGGACACAAACCCACATAAATACAATTTTCTCATACTAGACAAAGGTGTCAAAAATATGCAATGGAGAAAATATATCCTCTGCAACAAATGGTGCTGGGAAAACCGGAAAACCATACGCAACAGAATGAAATTGAACCCCTATCTCTCACCCTGAACAAAACTCAACTCAAAATGGATGAAGGATCTCAGAATCAGACCAAGGACCCTGCATCTTATAGAAGAAAACGTGGGTCCAAACCTTCAACTTTTTGGCTTAGGATCAGACTTCCTAAACAGGACGCCCATAGCACAAGAAATAAAAGCAAGAATCAACAACCGGGATAGTTTTAAACTAAAAAGCTTTCTCTCAGCAAAGAAAACTATCAGTAATGTGAAGACAGAGCCTACAAAGTGGGAGAATATCTTTGCCACTCATACTTCAGATAGAGTGCTAATTTCCAGAATCTATAAAGAACTCAAAAAGTCCTACACCAACAATACAAATAATCCAATCAAAAAATGGACTAAGAAAATGAAGATTCACTTCCCAGAAGATGTACAACCCATCAACAAACATATGGAAAAATGTTCAACATCTCTAGTAACAAGAGAAATGCAAATCAAAACTACCCTAAGATTTCATCTCACCCCAATTAGAATGGAGATTATCAAGAACACAAGCAACAATAGGTGTTGGAGAGGATGTGGGGAAAAAGGTACACTCATACATTGCTGGTGGGGTTGCAAATTAGTGCAGCCACTCTGGAAAGCAGTATGGAGTTTCCTCAGAAAGCTTGGAATGGAGCCACCATTTCACCCAGCTATCCCACTCCTTGGTCTATACCCAAAGTACTTAAAATCAGCATACTACAGAGATAGAGCCACATCAAAGTTCATAGCTGCTCTATTCACCATAGCCAGATTTTGAAACCATCCTAGATGCCCTTCAGTTGATGAATGGCTAAAGTAACTCTGGTGTATATATATATATATGCGCACAATGGAATATTACTCCACTATGAAGAATGATAAAATTATGGCATTTGCAGGCAAATGGATGAAATTGGAGAATATCATGCTAAGTGAGATAAGCCAATCTCAAAAACCTAAAGGACGAATGATCTCGCTGATAAGTGGATGAGGACATATAATGGGGGGTAGGAGGGGTTTGCATTATGGTTAGTGTTAGGTTTAGGGTTAGGGATAAGGAGGGTGGTAAGAATGTAGGAAGGAAGGACTGTACAGAGGGAAAAGAGAGGTGGGAGCAGTTGGGTGGAAGGGAAAATAAATAACAAAATGAATCAAAGAACATTGCTGTATTTAAATTTATGATTTTTAATTAAATAAAAGAACAATCTTTGGAATATAACTTCAAATGAGCTGAAGTCTGGCTTATTTTGGAGCTACTCTGATACATAATAAGGAGAGAGACAGAAACTTATCTCAGGTAAGGTGAGGCTCTTCAAAAATCTTAGTTGAAGCATTCTAGTTCTTAAGCTTATCTTTTCTTCCTCTTTAAACATCATCTTACAAAGTTTACATATGTTGTTTTCAGAGTCTACATAAACATTAATTAACATAATATGGCCTTACATCTGAAACATAAGTCAAGGAGAGGCTGAGAGATCTTTTAAATTTTCTTTTGTGTAGCAAAATATTTTTTTTCATGCTTCACTATGATAACCTTTAAATAAATCAGGCTCTTGCTAACCTTTAGAAATACATTTATTTTTTATCTCATTTTAAAAAGTAACATAAATTTTCCATATACCCTATTTATAACTGGTCCTGTTATAGAACATTAATAAATATAAATAAGTTCCCAATAAAATTTACTATTCTTATAAGTTTAAAATAACCATTACAAGTCAAGTTTAGTTACAAAAAAACTACTCCATATATTTTCTGCTTTAAAGATAGGTGTACCTGGAAGATTATGGGCATATTTAATATATAAAGAAGATTGGCCATTCCACAATTTCCTTGACATTTTTATGTTAACCAAGTTTGGCTTTTAAAGAAAAATTTAGACTCTGTAACATAGTACAATGTTCCAATTGTAGTTGTTTAACCAAAATTTTATAACCCCTAAATTTTAATACTAATTGTTCTAAAGAATAAAACTTAACAAACACAATGTTAAGATAAATTAGTGTTTTAAAAAATCCTTGTCATTTTAACATATAGATTTAACATTGGTTTATATTAACACATGAATATTTGAGCTTAGGGAAAAAAAACTAAATAGATTTAATTGATTGTCTCACATACATCTAACCAACTTAGTTACACTTGAACTTGTTGTAATTTGCCCTTTACTTACACAGAGACTTCCTTAGCACTTACATAGATTCTGGTGTATTGCATCACCCAGACTTTCTTACCCAGAAACATTTTTTTCCTTCTACTATAAATATTTTCATATTTAAAACCTTTTATTTTCTTTCCTAACTGTTGAAATCTTTTTGTTCACATTTTAAAACAATTCTTATAAAATTTTTGAATGTAGATAAACTACACCATTTTAATAAGATAAATATTTTATGTTATTTATGGTACATTCATTGAAACACAGTTGAACGTTTGGATCCCCTTTGCACATAGAATTGTACCTGTTAGGACTTAACTCCTAGTAACGTTGTTTTTAGTGATGACAAAAAACAATTATAAACACGTTTTATTTATCATGTTACCACATGAAATTTAA
This sequence comes from Sciurus vulgaris, assembly GCF_902686455.1. Classification (NCBI taxonomy): domain Eukaryota; kingdom Metazoa; phylum Chordata; class Mammalia; order Rodentia; family Sciuridae; genus Sciurus; species Sciurus vulgaris. The sequence continues at coordinate 94,306 of NW_027632425.1, forward strand.
GGAGTTAAAAGTACTCAATGTCATTTAAGTTAGCAGAAAAATCATAAATATTTATGTACATGGGCATCCATGTACATTAAACAAATACTTCGCAATTCCAGGAAGAAAATAAACCACATCACAACAATAGTAGGTAACGTTAACACAACACTGTCACCATTGAACAAATCTTCCAAAAAAAATTTACAAAGGGACCATAGAAATCAATAACAATCAATAATTTAGACTTAACAGATGTATATATAATATTCCATCCATAAGCAAGTGAATACACTTTCTTCTCAGCAGCACATATATCCTTCTCTAAAATAAACCACATTATGCTACAAAGCTGCTCTTAGCAAATACATAAAGAGATGCTTCCTTGCACTCTATTAGACCATAATGGAATGAAACTAGAAATCAATGACAAAGTAAAAAGCAGAAAATACTTCAACACCTAAAGACTAAATAATACACTATTGTATGATGTATGGATAACCGAGGTTATTGGGGGAGAGTAAAAGATTCCTATAGGTAAATGAGAACAATTATACAATATTTTGAAATCTCTGGGACACTATGAAAGCAGTACTGAGAAAAATTCATTGCAAGGTGTGCTTACTGAGGATTGCACTCAGGGGCAATGAGCCACTGAGCCACATCCTGAGTCGTATTTGTATTTTATTGAGAGACAGATTCTCAATGAATTGCTTAGCACCTCGCCATTTTGAAGACTGGCTTTGAAATTGTGATCCTCCTACCTCAGACTCCAAAGCTTCTGGGATTATAGAAATGTGCTACCACACCCTGCCCCTGCTTGCCACTTCCTTTTGCTTTATGTGCAGTTGAAGATAGGTAGTTACCTCCTAAGATTTCAACCAAAATTTGGAAAAAGGGCCCATTTTAGAAGGCAATATTGATGCAATAGCTAAGGCTACTAGGAAGAGAGGACATACAATTCAGTTTTGAGGACTGGAAAGGAAATAGGTGATCACTTCCTGCAAGGGACAATTACTAACAAAATGCGTCTTCACTGAGCTGCCTGTTTTCAAAGTTGAATGAAACACAAGGAGGTAATATCTTTCCCTCCCCCTAAGGAACTTCAGGAATTACCTACCCATCCCAGGATATTCAGAACAATCTTCCTTGTGCACACATAGCTAATTTGCTGTTCATTACCTTCTCACCAAAGGTGGGAGGCAGATGATAGACATCTGGCCTGAAAAAGACTTGAAAATCCACACCCATATACACAATCACATCTGTGGCTTGGCTCCCAAGATAGGGCATTGCTAACTGCTTCAATGTCCCTTGAAATTTACTGGGGAATGACAAAAATTGAGGGGATCAATAAAATAAAAAACTAACTCTGAATGTGCTGGATTTCATGCACCCTCAAACTCCAATGGATTTTAAAACAGGAAATCATCCATGGTTTTTAAACTGATAGAAGTCAAAGACATGCAAATTTCTCTTCTTTTAGCTCCTGCTCCTAAATTCATTCATCTAATGGTATTAGGCCAAAGTTAAATCAGTTTCTATGTTACTATACACAACAGTTAAGTTAACAAGTGCAGCTGGTGATAGTTTCTCTTTGTTGGGCACTCCTGAAAAAAATGCCTCAAAATTCCCATGCTTGGATCTTTACTTAAGTATCCAAAACAGGAGAAAATAAGAACTCACAGAAAGGAGGTGTTGGGTCCTGTTTCAGGTAGGTTTAATTCAGAAGGTGACAGTTTCACTGTCTTAACAAATAACTCCCATGAACAAGAATATTAATAAATCCTACCTGAATGCTTGTCCCTGACTCCAATACATATTTCTACCAATATCCTCAATATGGATCTGTACCAAATCAGCCCGGTGCAGGTTTACACACTCTGAAGGACAGCATCACCAGTTCTAAGCACTGAGGCACCAAACTCTGAGGGTTTTACTATTCCCTGTGTGACTATAGCATCCAAGACAAAGGTGTAATGTGCCAAATTCTCAATAAAAAAACACAAGAACAAATATTTTTTTTTAAATAATGATTTCCTCAGAGCTACACCCACCTAGACAAAATAATACATTTTTAATGATATATTCATGACCACAGTTTCCCTGTTGCAATCCAAATTAAGCAAAAGCAATGTTTAAAGATACATTATGGACACAGGACAGTAAATGAAAACTCAAGACTGAGAAACCCCAGAAACAATACCCACAAACATTACCTTCTGGCTTCAGGTTACCAAGGTGCAGCATGTCAGTACAGGCTACATCTTTCTTATCTCAGGTTCTTGAATCTCTACCTGTGCACAGAATATGGTGATCTTGACAAAAATGCTGGGACTTTAGTGCTACTTGGTTAGTCTCAGGTGCCATACTGCAGTTCAGATTTGAAGAACCAAACCCCAAATAGCATCGAACCCTGTGTGTGACTGAGGAATGTTTTCATGTAATTAATTGTTTTATTGGTAATTGGATCTTCCCAGAGAAGGAGGTCATAGATCATCCTTTTTTCATTGTTTGTTTGGCTACCTCCTGTACTATTTCGGTAATTGGTCATGTTTGGGTCCTTTTATTTCTTGTGGAGTTTTCTGAGAATGTGCACACTGGCTTCCAGACAGTGCCTTGTTTCTTACTTCTTTGATTGTTCCCAGGTGAGGCTCACTGGGAGCAGTTCTGGACAGGAGGAAATTCTCTAACACCTATAGATGTATATCTTCTTCTTCATGGGCCCTCCACAGAGCCAGCTGTGGCCCCAACGCAGCCCAGGACTCTAATAATGACTCAGAACTGAAGTCATGAGGGTCCAGTCTATGCTGTGGCACTGGTAACACAGCCTGATTCTGGCCATGTGCTTGGGACATAGATAGTGACCACATACTCACTTGGAGTACCAATTGACCTTCATTTTCTCTGTGAAGTACTTCATGAAGCATGGAAACCAGATCCCCTCTGAGGTGCACAATATCTTCAGAAGAGAGGTGGATGCTTCTGTAGATAGCAGAACAATGTGGCTCTCAGAAAAGCAAAGTGAACTATCTATAGTAACATATATGTTTAGGGAAACATCATATATAACACTGTGAATATTTTAAAGACTTGTCATGTGAGTTTTCTTTGCTTGCCAATAGTGAGAGGAGTAAAAGCATCTTGACATAACATCCTGACCCACAGTTGTAAGCCTACTATTTTATCTGTGCTAATTACACAACATGTTTTTCTAGTAATGGAATGCTGCACAAGTAGCATTTATGTTCAAATGAAATCCATTTCATGATATTTTTAAAATGTAATATGTGCAGCAAGTGCTTGCCAAATATATGGAGTGAAATCAATGTAGACACAAAATAAAACTCATATCAAAAATAATCCATTATTATCCAAAGCTGAAATTTAAGAAACTAAATATATTCCAGAAAGATGTGTGTGTGTGTGTGTGTGTGTGTGTGTGTGTGTATGTATGTTCATGTACTGGGGATCAAACACATGGCCTCATACATAATGGATCATCTCTCTAAGAGTGACATATCTGTCCCTTAGTCATTAGTTTAAATTAATGCTACCTAAAGCCAATGGACAGAAGAAATATACTGATAACATAGACTTTAAAAATTAACATTTTTCCCAACTGAAGTGTCATATTTCTATGATCCCAATTGCACAAAAGTCTGAGGCAGAAGGATTGCAAATTTGAGACCTTAAGGAGCCTTAAGGAGACACTGTCTCAAATAAAAACACAAAGAACAGGGATGAGGGATGTGACTCAGTGATTACTCATTCCTGGGTTCAATCTCCAATGCCCAAAAGTAGATATATGAACAGACACCTGAACAAAAGAGTAAAATCAGAAAACAGTTATATTTGATGAACGCTCACTATCTTATCATGTTAGAAAATCATAAATTAAAACAATAGTGAGGTAGCTTGGCACAGGAATTAGCACTGGTAAATGCTAAGAAGCATTACACTGAAAAAGTAGGATATGGAGCACAAGCATGTTTAGGCATTGCTGGAAAGACACATGATGTAGCCACCATTTGTTTTCTTTATAGCAGTGTTGGGGATCAAACCCAGGGCCTTGTGCTTGCAAGGCAAGCACTCTACCAACTGAGCTATCTCCCCAGCCCAATGCAGCCACTTTTGAAGATGGTGTGCCAGTGCCTTCTAAAGCAAAACAAGTTTAATCTATGACCCAACTGTGTGCCCATAATTAATCTGCATTTGGAAACGTGCTCTGAGAAAGTATGCCTAACCAAAACTACCATGCAATTATGCACATCAGATCTATTATGCTGATAAGATAAGATATCCAAATACCTTTCTGTAGCTGAATGCAAAACCAATCCACAATAGAAAGAAGTATACCACAACGTTACACAGAAACACAGATGCATCCTACCTATTTTGCTGTCAAGTGCAATAAAACCAACTGAAGAGACAATATGCTGTATGGACCACCTTTGATGACATTCTATAAAAGACAAAATTATGATCAGATGAAAAGGTGCACAGGATGAGGCCCAGGAGGGTCCCCAGTGCAACAGACTCTGCCCCCATGGAGTTGGCATGCAACACTCTACTTATGCTTGCTTGTGTACGGCAATTCAAAAACTCTGTGACCACTTCTTGTACAGACATTTGTGAAGACTTAATCATTTAGGCCTGATGGGTATTAATTCAATCTCCAGCATCTTTCCTCAAATTAGGTGGGAAAATGAAAGTTCCAAGAATTTTGTCAGGACTTGATCTTCCTCATGATCACCCTCAATCCTGAAGGTATACTACAGATTCAACAAGAGTCTTTATTAGAGAAAAAGACCTTCCTATCACCCCAAACATTCTCCAAGATATAGGAGTCACTTGTGAGGAATAACTTGTTGAAGCTGTCCTCAATAACAAATATTCAGGGTAGATTATTTGATATCGACTTGATGGGGTACATTCATTAATATTGAGTCATTGGTATAGATATATTGATATTGACTTTGGGATAGATTCATGAGTATTAACTTGTTAGAGTAGGTTTGTCAATATTGACTCATCAAGGTAATATCACTGATACCACCTTGATGAGGTATATTTGTAGGATTGGTTCATTGGTGTACATTTTTTGATATTGACTATTGGTGTAGATGCTTCAGTGTAGATTATCAATTTTTACTCATCACTGTAAATTCATCAAATTTGAATAAACAGGGATGATTTGTTGGTATTGACCCAATGTAGTTTCAGGAATCTCAAATTGTGTAGATTCATCAGTTTTGTGACAATATTGAAGATTCATTGATATTACTCAACTGAGCAGATTCATCTCATCAAAACAACTATGTAGATCCATCAGTGCAAATTTATTTATTTTATCGCATAACTATAGATTTGTTGATATCAATTGGTCAATATTGATTCATCAATTTGTATTTGCTGTCATCAACTCATTGGTATAGATTCATCCATATGGATTGATCAGTACAGATTCATCAGTATTGACCAGTTGGGGTAGATTTATTGATATGGACTGGTTGGTGTAGTTTTGTTGATATTGTCCATTGGTTTAGATTCATCAATATCAACTGGTCAGTGTATATTCATTGATATCAACTCTTTGGTGTCAATTCATCATTATCAACTCATTGGAGTAGATGTGTCAATATCAACTTGTGGATTCACTAATACTGAATGGTCAATGTAGATATATCAACAGTGACCAGTTGGGTTAGGTTGGCCAAAATCAGCACATCAGGGTAGATTCATGGATATCAACCCATAGAAGTAAATTCATCTGTATCCACCCAGCAGGGTAGATTCATTGATATCCACCCATCAGGTATATTCATTCATATCAACCTATTAGTTAGATTCATCAATATTGTCTCTTCAGTGTAGATTGGTCAATATTGACTCAGAGGTAGATTTGTCAATATCAACTCTAAAGGGTAGATTCATCCATTTTGATTTGATGTGGGGGATTCACCATGAGTGAAGATTCATTGATATTCACCCTTAAGAGCAGATTCATTGATATTGATCTGTAGTATAGATTCATCAATATTGGTTCTTCAGGGTAGATTTGTTAATATCTACTGCAAGGGGAAGATATGTTCACATCAACTTGATGGGATAGATGTGTTGCTACTGACCTGTCATGGTACAGTCAACAATATCAACTCATCTAGGCATACTCATCAACATCAACTCATCAGTGTAGATTCATAGGTAATGACTTAACAGGTTTGATTCATTGATATTGATTTGTCAATATTGATTTGTCAATGTGGATTTGTTGATATTGATATTGAACTTCAGATTTCTTTAATATTGACTCAAAGGGTTAGATTTGTCCATATTGGCTTGATGCAGTAGGTACATACACATTGACCCATTGGGGTAGACTCATAGATATCAACTTGAAAGTGTAGATTCATTGATAGCAACCTGTCAATGTAGTATCATCAATATTGACTCAAGTGGTTAGATTTTTGAAATAGACTCGCCAGGGTAGATTCATTGATATTGGTCGGTCAATATTGATTTGTTGTGGTAGATTCATCAATATTGACTCATTGGTGTAGATTTGTTGATATCAACCCACAAATGTAGATTTTTACATATGAACTCAACAGTGTAGATTCATCAATATTGACCTGTTAGTGTAGATTTGTGAACATTGACCCAAATGTAGATTTGTTGATATTGACTTTATGATGTAGATTCATTGATATCTACTAGTTTTTATAAATTCACTGATATCTCCTCAAAGGTGTAAATTTGTCAACATTGACCCATTGGTGTAATTCCATAGATTTTGACCTATTAGACTATATTCTTTCATATTATCTGTCAGGATAGATACATCAATATTAGTCTATCAGAGTAGATTCATTGATATTGACATGTTGGGTAGATTTTTCAATAGTGTCCTGAGGGGTAGATTTACAGATACTGACCCATAGGGATACATTAATCAATATTCACAGATATAGACCATTGAAAAATATTTATTAATATTTGCTTTTTGGGGTAGACTCATCTCTATTGACCCTTCAGTGTAGATTCATTGATATCAACTTGCCAGTATAGATTTGTCAAGTCCACCCATCATGGTTGACTCATCATTATCAACCTGTCAGTGTAGATTGGTCAATATGGACACACCAGGTAGATCCTTTGATATGAACTCTTCTTGTTAGATTTATCAATATTGGCCACTTGGTGTAGAGTTTTCAAAATTGTCTTGTCAGTGTAGATTGGTCAATATTGATTCTTCAGAGTAGATTCTTTGATATTGATGTGTTTATATCAGTTTGTCAATGTAGATTTGTCAATATTCACTTAATAGGGGAGATTAGTCAATGTTGATTTATCATGGTAGATTCATCAATATAAACTCATTGGTGTAGATTTATCAACATCAACCCATCATGGTAGAATTAATTATATCAGATCAACTGGGTTGATTTGTCAATTGACCCAGTTATTCATGAGTGGAGATTCATAGATATCAACTTTTCAGGGTACATTTGTCAATATTGACCTGTCAATGTAGATTCATTGATATCAAATCATCAATGTAGATTCATCAGTATCAGCCCACAGGGGTAGATTCATAAACATTGACTGGTTGGGGTAGATTTGTCAATATTAATTAGATTCATCAATATCAACTCAACTATTTAGATTGATCAAAACCTACTCAACAGTGTAGATTTATCAATATCAATTTGTTGAGGTATATTTATTGATATTGTATCAGTATTGATTTGTCTATGTAGATTTATCAATATCGACCCATCAGTGTAGATTCATTGATATGGACCTGTAGGGGTAGATTCATTGATATCTACCTGTTTGGGTAGATTTATTGATATAGACACTTTGGTGTAGATTCATCAATATTGATTCATCTGGGTATATTTGTTCCTATTGACCCAACTTGATAGATTCCTCAATATCAACTTGGATGGTTTGATTTATTGATATCAAATTGACTGCTTAAATTTGTCAAAATTGATGAGGTGTAGATTCAGCAATAATGACACATTGGGGTAGACTCATCAATGTTTATTCATCATGGTAGATTCCTCAATGTTGACCAGTTGGGATAGGTTCATAGATATTGAATCCTCGGAGGAGATTAGTTGATATAGACTTTACAGGGTAAATTTGTTAATATTGACCTATCAGGGTAGATTCAATAATATTGATGCTTCATGTAGATTTGTTGATATCATCCTGTTACTTCAATTTATAAATGTAAACTCAATGGAGAAGATTTCTTGATATTCACTCATTCATAAGGATTCAATGATACTAATCCATCAAGATAGATTTATTAATATTTATATGTCAATATCAATTCAACAATATAGATTTGTCAATATTGACCCTTGGGACAGCATCTTCAATATCAACTCTTCTGAGTATATTCATTGATATTGACCCATTATGATAGATTCATCAATATTGGCCCTTCAGTATAGATTTGTCAATATTGAATGGTCAGAATATATTTGTTGATATCAAAACATTGGGATAGATTCATCAATATTGACTCTTCAGTACATATGCATCAATATTGACTTGTCTCTATAGATTTGTCCATATTGACCCATTGGGTTAGATTCATTGATATTGACTTGAGGTATATTTATCAATATCAACTGTAGGTGTTGATCCTTTGATATTGACCTGTCAGGGTAGATTAAACAATATTGACTCTTCAGTGCATAATTGTCCATATCAATTCAGTGGGTTAGATTCATTGATATCAACTGGATGGGATAGATTCATCGACCTTAACCCATAGGTGTTGACTCATCCAAGTCAACTTATGGGTGTAGATTCATTAATATTGAACTGTTCATTAATATTGAAGGGTTGATTCATCAGATATTGAATCATCAGTATCAATTAGTAGTTGTAGTTTCAGCAGTATCAATATTTGGAATACATTCATCAATATTGACTCTGTCAGGTAGATTTGTGAATATCTACCTGTGGGGTAGATTTGCTGATATTGACTTTTTGCTGTTGATTTTTTAATATTGAACCATTGGCGTAGATTTTTTAATATCAACCCTTTAGGATAGATTCATTAAAATTGACTCAACTGGGCATATTCATCAACATTGACTCATCAGTGTAGATTCTTTGGTATTGACCTATTTGTCTGGATTTGTCAATATTGACTCAAATATGTAAATTTTTTGATATAATCTTGAAGGTGTAGATTCATCATTATCTACCCATTAGGGTAGATTAACTGAAGTTGATTTGTTAATATCAATTTTTCAACATACATATGTAAATATTGATAGGGTAGATTTGTCAATATCTTCTCACCTGTATACATATGTTGATGTCAACCCATCAGTGTAGATTCATCAATTATGATTTTTGGGTTATATTCCTTGATATCTACTTGCCAGTGTAGATTTATTGATATCAATCTGTTGAGGTAGAGTTGTCAATATTGACTTTACAAGGTATATTACTTGATATCAACTTGTTGTAAAGGTTCATTGATTTTAATGTTTTGATGTCAATTTGTCAATATAGGTTTGTCAATATCAACTCAACAGTATACATTTGCCAATATTAAGTGGTCATGGTAGATTCTTCAATATTCACAAGTTCATGTAGATTTGTCAATATCAACCCATTGGAGTAAATTTTATCAAGCAGTCATCATGAATTCTCTGCTATTGACTAAAATGGGTAGAATCATTAATATTGACTCATCTATGTCGATTCATAAATATCAACTTGTCAGTGTAGATGTATCAGTATTGATTTGTTGAAATCCCATAATCAATGTAGATTCATATCAATGATATGAATCATCTACCTGGTGCAGGTAGATTCATTGATATGTACCCATCCAAGTAGTTTCATTTATATTGAACCACTGGGGTAGATTAATCAATATCAACTTGTTGAAAACTATTTGACAATGTAGATTCATTGATATTGACTGATCTGGGTATATTAGTTAATATCAACCTGTCTGTGTATTCATTGATATCAGTTCATCTGTGTAGATTTTTCAGTATTTACACATCAGATTTGATTAATATCAGTTTGTCACTATCAATACTTTATATTAGATTGGTTGATATCAACTCAACAGAGTAGATTCATCAATATCAATTTGCTGGTATAAATTCATCAATATTGACATGTTGGTAAAGATTCACCAATATCAAGCAATTGGAGTCAATTCACTGATATTGACCAATCAGTGTTGTTTTGTTGATATTGACCCATCAGTGTTGATTTGTTGATATTGACCCATTGGGGTAGATTCATCAATATCAACTTCATGAGATAGATTCATTGACATTGACCCATAGTTGTTGACTCATTAATATGGATCAGTCATGTTAGATTTGTCAAAATCAACTCTTGTGTACATTTGTTGATATTGACTGATCAGTGTAGATTCATCCATAATAACCTATCGGGTAGATTTGGCAATATCAACTTGATTGACTAAATTCATAGATATGAATTTCTCATTGTAGATATATCAAATTTTATATGTCACTATTGACTCATTGATGAAGAATCTTCAACATCAACTCATTAGTGAAGATTCATCGATATTGACCCAGAGGTGTACATTCATAGATACTGACTCAATGGTGTAGATTCATCAATATCAATTTAAAAGTGTAGATTCATCGATATTGACCCATCAGTGTAGATTCATTGATACTGACTCAAAGGTGTAGATTAAATGATGTTGACCTGTAGGGGAAGATTCATCAATATTGACTGGTTAGGGTACATTTGTCAATATCCACACATTTGGTATATTTGTCAATATCCACTCATCAGTGTAGATACATCAATATTGCCATATTGATTTGTCCATATTGATTCTTTGATGTAAATTTGTCAAAATTGACTCTTTGGGGTAGATTTGTTATTATCCACCAATTGGGGTACATTTTCAATATCAACATGACTGGTTAGGTTTGTTGAAATAGATTTGATGGTGTAGATTCATCAATATTGATATGGGAGAGATCCAAGATGATAGATTAGGGGGAGGTTACATTCCTTGTTGCTCCATAACTCAGGATTCAAGGAGAGGAAAATCTGTTTATCTGTAATGCAGTCTCTGCTGTTCATTGATCCCCTGCTCTTTACCCCATTTATCCACTGTTATCACCTGCCATCTGCCAGCATATTGCCTGCTTCTGAGTGTAGATTGCCCACTGAATGCTGCCTATCATCTACCAATTGCCTGTTTGCCTGCCTCTTGACTGCCTTTTACCAACCCATCACCCACATCTTGATGTCCACCTGACAATCATCCATTGTTAGCCTATGGGCTGCCTGCAGACCACCATTGGATTGTCTGCTCATCACTGTTTCCCAGAAGTCCACTGTCACAGTACCCACCAGTTTGGTTACATGTGTTTGCCACCATTTGGGGACAACAAACAGGACCTACAGAACCCCCAGCCAGACTGAGCACACCATGCCTCCAGGATCACTGACCTGACTGACTGAGCCCCACCCAAACTCGGCACCTGTGCCCTGCATTGCAGCTCTCCATTTGCCAACATATTTGGAAGCCAGTATAGTCATCTTGTATTTTCCTGAAAGTAAAAGCCATCATCTTAAGGGGGGGCAATACCACCCTGAGACACCTTCTGGAAACCGGAAGCTCATTGTCAGGTACTTCTCTTTCATCAGGCTACTGAACACTGAGAGGTGTGAATAGTATATGATTGTTATAGTGTAGATTTTTTTCTCCTTTTGAAAATTTAAAGTTTTTATTTTTTATTTTTTCTTACTCTATTTCCTTTAGTGTACCTGTTTCCTCAGAGTCTCTTTCTTCCTTTTTTATGCTAACAACCAACTTCTTTTGATTACACTTTCACTCTTCCTATGATTTAATACTTCTATATACTCTATTTTATCTCATGAACAGTTACATTATACCCCCCGCCCCATTCTCTTTGTCTACCATTAGAAATTGTAGATCTCATTGCAAATCTATTTGGAATATTGTAGTTAATAATCAAACTCATCCTCCTTGTTTATTATGACAACACTGTTAATGTCTTTGTAGGGAGTATTTGGTACAGCACGACATATTATGTGTACTGGGGCTGCTAATATTGATCTCCCCCTTAAAAAAAGAGGTTTTGAAACCCTTCAGGATAACTATAAGTCTATAGAGGGGAAACTGCTATAACCCAGATCTGCACTGCTAGAAAAAAAGATACATGACCAACATGAAAAAACAAGGGAAGAAAATATTCCAAACAAACCAAGATTCTACATTAATAAAATCCAATGACAGCATAGTAGAAGAAATGTCAGAGAAGGAGTTCAGAATATACTTAATTAAAATGATTTGTGAAGCAAAGGATGAGAGAAGAGAGCAAATGTGGGCAATGAATGATCACACCAATAAACAGTTGAAAGAGCAACTGCAGAAGGAAAAAGTTCATTTCAACAAAGAGATAGAGATTCTCAAAACAAACCAAACAGAAATTCTTGAAATGAAGAAAACAATATTCAAATAAAAATCTCAGTGGAAAATATCACCAACAGACTAGATCACTTAGAAGACAGAACCTCAGGCAAAGTAGTTAATATTGAAAATAATGTTGACCAAACAGAAAAGATGGTAAGAAATTGTGAATGGAATATCCAATGTTGTTCAATGATAATGGGATATCTTTAAGAGACCAAATTTAAGAATTTTTGGGTTTGAGGAAGACACAGAGATACAAATTAAAGGAATGAATAACCTATTCAATGAAATAATATCTAAAAATTTTCCAAACCTGAAGAATGAAATGGAAAATCAACTACAAAAGGCTTATAAAATTACAACAGTTCCACAAAGAGGAACATTATAATGAAAATTCCTAACATCCAAAATAAAGATAGAATTTTAATGGCTTTGCAAGAAAAGCATCAAATTACATGCTGGGGGAAACCAACATGGATATCAGCAGATTTCTCAGGCCAGACCCTAAAATCTAGAAGGGCTGGAAACAACAGATTTCAAGCTCTTAAAGAGCATGGTTGCCAACCAAGAATCTTATACTCAGCAAAACTAACTTTCAGGTTTTAAGACAAAATAAAATTCTTCCATGATAAACAAAAGTGAAAAGAATTTACAAATAGAAAGTCGGCACTACAGAACATTCTCAGCAAGATATTCATTCCATGAGGAGGAAATGAAAAACAACAATGTAGTTCAGCAAAGGGAAGAACTACCCTAAAGAAAACTTTAATCGAGGGAGAAACCAAGTCAAGTTAAAAACAAAAAATGAGCCACAATGATGGGACTACAAATCATATCTCAATAATAACCCTGAATATTAATGATCTAAACTCTTCAATCAAAATTTTATTTTTCAAAGTGATTATGATTTCATCAATCTAAATGTTAGCTTAAGAAGGATAACTCTTTGTGGTATGAGCTGTAAATATATCTCTTAGTTTGTCTTTTTGAATAGATTTTTTATGATGCTGCTTTCCATAAAAATTTGAAGTTTATGTAACAATGTAACATTGACACAATTTATGATTTGGGGATTTTGACTCATGCAAGTTTAGGCAGTTCTTGCTAACTACAGATATGTATGGAAAAAAATTCAGTTTTATTCTTATTGTTTAATGGTTGTATTATTTAAAAATATCTTGTATATCTGATATTGATTAGCAATATATAGCAAGGCAGAGATATTACTATATTTATCCCTATAACATTTATTAAATACTTCTTTTTCCCCAATGATTTGAAATGATGTCCTCTCTATACATTCATATTCTATGTGTATCTGAGTTACTTACTTGAGGGCATTCTGTTTTGCTAATAGACCTGTTTGATACTTTTAAATTATTTAAGCTTTTAAAAAATGCCTTAATATGTTTTAGTGCTGGTTCCCATTTCGGTTTATTTTTTTTTTTTCACTAAATTTAGCATCAGGTGATATAGTTTAAAACTGTGAAGTTTTCATTGAGGTTTTGTTAAATTTATAATTTAATTTACAAAATAATATGGTCCTTCTATTTGTAGAAAGTCTATTTTTTTGGTTTCAGTGGTATTATAATTTTAATTTTAATAGGTTTCACATTTTTATTGACATATTAATATATATTTTATTACTGTTATACATGAAAACTTTTTCTTCTGTTAAATCTTATTAAATATTGTTTGAATATATGTAAACTATTGATTTTTGTATGTTGATTTTGTACTTGATAATCTAATTGAGTTATCTTACTGTTTAGAGTAGCTGTTAATAAAATATTGTGAATCTTCAAAAAAAGAATTATAGTTACACGAGTCAGCTACCAGAATTTTTAGTGCAGCATATTTACATAATAATAAATTGGAAACCCAAATAGACCAATAAGTGACTGACCAAATATCATTATAATACCACTACATAATGGTTTACTGTGGAATCATTAAAATTATATAGTGTAAGAATAGTTAATACAAAAAAGTCATATATTGTTCAAAGGGAAAATCAAGTTACAAAATACTATAATAATGTGAGTCTATGTATGTAAAAAAGAAAAAAAATGTGTGCATTTATATGCATTTCTGTGTGTAACTTGTAAATTGAATAAAAATGATACATTTGGGGAAACAAAGGGGGACCTAGCCTTGCTCATGTTAATAATGCTCTCAATATCACTTTTTCACAATAAATGCTTTTAAAGTACATTTTGAAGATAATACACATCACTGGTCCTTTGCCCTGGACAGGCACTAGCCCCTAAGGAACCACTACCAAATATTTATGTAAACACCAAGTTCCACAAGACCTGATATGGAGAGACCCTGCACCTTTGATTATTTGGAGGAGGGAATATGCTGCAGCTCTTATTTCTACAATTACTGTCTGGATTCTTGCCAGATGTGTGATATTCAACAATTATCATGAGTTGGCATCAGAGACTTCACAATCTGATTCCCCAATTGCATTTGATCCTGGTTGAAGAGGATCTTGATCAAAGGAGGAACCTCTGATAAGAACAAGAGGTCCAAGAGACCCTCGTTCTTCTAATCATCTAGTGACTTGGACAAATATAAAAAAACTGAACATCTACTCAACTAATCCGAGCCCAGATGGGTTTAGAATGTACTCTAGAAAACTTGGTTATACCTCTGTTTGTCAAACTTACCCAAAATTCTATAACTATGCTGGCAATAGACCAAATAAACTCAGTGGAAACATCACAAACAGACTTGAGCACTTGGAAGACAAAAGTATACAAAATGAAGACAAAATATTTAATCTTGAAAATAAAATTGACCAAACAGATAAGATGGTAAGAAATCATGAATGGAATATCCAAGAAATATGAGATACTATGAAAACACCAAATTTAAAAATGTTTGGGATTGAGGAAGGCATAGAGATACAACCCAAAGGAATGAATAACCTATTCAATGAAATAATATCCAAAAATTACCCAAACCTAAAGAACGAAATGGAAAATCAAATACAAAAAGCTTACAGAGGGCTGGTGAAATAGCTCAGTTGGTAGAGTGCTTGCCTTGCAAGCACAAGGCCCTGGGTTAAATCCCCAGCACTGCAAAAAAAAAAAAAAAAAAAAAAAAAAAAAAAGGCTTACAGAATACCAAATGTACAAAATTGCAATAGATCCACACCAAGTCATATTATAATGAAAATGCTTAACATTCAAATTAAGACAGAATTTTAAAGGTTGCAAGAGAAACATCAGATTACATACATGTAGGAAGAAAACAATACAGATATCATCAGATTTCTCACCCCATACCCTAAATGCTAGAAGGGCCTGGAACATAATTTTTTCAAACTCTTAAAGAACATGGTTGCCAACATAGAATCTTATACCCAGCAAAACTAACTTTGAGATTTGAGAATAAAATAAAATCCTTTCATGATAAACAAATGTTAAAATAATTTGCAAATAGAAAACATGTGCTACAGAACATTCTCAACAAAATATACCATGAGTAGAAAATGAAAACAACAATTTAAGTCAGCAAAGGGAGGAAATACCTTAAATGTAAAGCCAAAAAATGGAAAGCCAAAACACATTAAAAATAAAAAATAAGCCAAAATTACCAGAAACACAAATCATATCTCAATAATAACCCTGAATGTTAATGGTCTAAGCTTATCAATCAAAAAGTATAGACTGGCAGATTGGGATAAAAAGAAAGACCCAACAATATGCTGCCTTTTAGAGACTCATCTCATAGAAAAAGATATCCACATACTAAAAATGAAAGTATGGGGAAAAACATCACCATGCACCTAGACTCAGGAAAACGTGGGGTTACTCAGGTGAAGTGGACTTCAAGTCAAAGTTTATCAGAAGGGGAAAGGAAGAACATTTCTTACTGCTGAAGGGAACCATCATTCAGGAAGACATAACAATTGTAAATATTTGTTTTCCAAATAACAGCACATCTATGTGCATTAAAGAAATTCTTCCTAATTACAGGAACCAAATAGACCACAACACAATAATTCTGGGTGACTTCAACATACTGCTCTCATCACTGGATAGATATTACAAACAAAAACTGAACAAAGAATCCATACAACTCAACAACACAATCCATAACAACCTAACACACATATATAGAATATTTTATCCATGAATGAGCAAATAAAATAAAAAATAGAAACTACTCCTACACCTGGAGACAAAATAATATGCTACTTAATGTAGCATGGATAACAGAAAATATAAGTGAGGAGATAAAAAAAAAATTAGGAGTAAATGAGAATGACAATAGAACATATCAAAATCTCTGGCACACTATGAAAGCAGTACTAAGAGGAAAATTCATTGCATGCAGTGCATTAAAGGAAAGAATAAAAAGTCAAAAACTAAATGACCTAACACTACATCTCAAAGCCCTAGAAAAGGCAGAGAAGAACAACACCAAAAGTAGTAGAAGACAGGAAATAATTAAAATCAGAGCTGAAATCAATGAAATTGAAATTGAAGGAACAATTCAAAAAATTGATGAAACAAAAAGATCGTTCTTTGAAAAAATGAATGAAACAGATAAACAGCCACAGTAATGAAGAGAAGGAGTTAGAAAATTTAAATTAAAAAATTCATGATGAAAAAGGAAATATCAGGCTAGGGATATAGCTCAGTTGGTAGAATGCTTGCCTCACAAGCACAAGACCCTGGGTTCAATCCCCAGCACTGAAAAAAAAAAAAAAAAAAAAAAAGAAAGAAAAGAAAAGAAAAAAAGAAAAAGAAAATATCACCACAAACACCATTGTTATATATAACATAATTAGAAGATACTTTAAAAATCTATACTTCAATAAGACAGTAAATTTTGAAGACAGTGAAAAATTTATACAGACACATGATCCTCTCATATTGAATCAAGAGGACATACACAATTTAAAAAGATAAATTTCAAGCAATAAAATAGAAGAATCCATCAAAAAGTTTACAAACCAAGAAAATCCCGGAATCAGACAGATACTCAGCTGAGTTCTACAAGACCTTCAAAGAAGAAATTATACCAATACTCCTCAAAGAATTTCTTGAAATATGGAGGAATCTCTTCCAAATTCATTCTATGAAGCCAGTATCACCACGACATCAATGGCAGAAATACATTCATCAAGGAAAGAAAACTTTAGACCAACATCCCTGGTGAAAATAGATACAAAATTTTTTCACAAAATTTTGGAAAATCACATAAAAAAAACTTATTAAGAATATAGTTCACCACAATCAAGTTGCATTCATTCCAGGGATGAAAGGTTGTTTCAACATCTGGAAATCAATAAATGTAATTCATCACATCAATAGACTTAAGGTTATGAAGTATATGATTATTTCAATTGGTGCGGAAATAAACAATCAATAAAATGCAACACCATTTATGCTCAAATCACTAGAAAAAATAGAATAGTAGGAATATTCCCCAACATTGTAAAGTTTATCTATTCAAAGCCCACAGACAACATCATTCTTAATGGAGAAAAACTGCAAGTATTCCCTTTAAAACCTGGAAAAATACATGGATGCACTTTTTTGCCACTTCTATTCAACATCGTCCATGAAACACTAGCCAGAGCAATTAGACAGACCAAAGAAATTAAAGGGATACAAATAGGAAAATAAGAACTCAAGCTATCACTATTTGCTGACTATATGATGCTATATTAGAGGATCCATAAAACTCCACCAGAAGACTTCTAGAACCAGAAATTCTGAATTCAGCAAAAGAGTAGGATACAAAATCACCACACATAAGTCTAATACGTTCCTATTCATAAGCGATGAATCTTCTGAAAGTGAAATTAGGAAAACTACTCCATTCACAACAGCCTCAAAAAATAATAAAGGACTTGGTAATCAATCTAACAAAAAGATGAAAGATCTCTGCAATGAAAACTACAAAACTCTTAAGAAAGAAATTTCAAAAAACCTTAGAAAGATCTCCCATATTCTTGAGTAGACAGAATTGCATTTTTAAACTGGCCATACTTCCAAAGATGCTATGTATATTTAACACAATTCCAATTAAAATC
>NW_027632425.1:224484-342431 GCF_902686455.1 Sciurus vulgaris
TCCACACACATTTAATTGTCCTATGAACACATATTGGAAAACTTCTACACACCTCATAGATCCCTCTTTACACAGCTCAGAGGCCACATTCTACCAACTTCAGAGGGCACTCCCTATACACCTGAGTGTACCCTCATACACATCAAAAGTAGCCCTCCCTACCCACATCAAGAACAGTCCCTAAACACCTCAGAGAACTATCCCTACACACCTCAGTGAGGCATGTCTACCTCACTGGATACAAAATATACTCCTTTCCAAGTACTCCCTACTAACAATTTTTCTTGGCAAGCCTTCTTTAAACACAACAGAGAGTCTGTCTACTCACCTTAGAAAGCTTTCAATACACACATCAAAGAGTCCTTTCAACTCATCACTGAGTCATTCTTTATACACTGAAAATATTGACCATGACACTTAACATAACCCTAATCCTAACCATAACCATAAACACAAGCCCTCCCTACATACCACAGAGAACCATCTCTGATTCTGAAACTGAGCAAGATATGGATCCTGACCCAAAACTATAAGCCACACCCTAACTCTAACACAAAATTTATAGTTCTTTCCTTTTTACATCAGTTTGTCCTCCCTACTGATCTCACAGTGCTCTCAATACTCACCTCAAAAGACTGTAAACAACTTACTGAGGTTTTTCTACCCAGCAAGGGAGACCATCCTATGCATATCTGTAAACACATTCAACTCAGTTTAGGGGGTCCTCCCACACACATCAAGCGGCCCTCCTATAATCATCAATGGGCCCTCCCTACACACCTCAAAGAGAACTCCTATGCAATGAAGAAAACCAAGAGAAACTTTTCTCCACACCTAAAACATGCCTCCCTACACATCTAAGTAATCCTTCCCTATTTAAATCAATAGCCCTTCATACACACTTAAAAGTGCCATACATACACACCTAGGGATGCTTCCTCAACACATTTTTGAGCAACACCTAAAAAATAAAGAAAGCTCTTTGTATACACCCCAAAGGGTACTTCTTAGAGATTTTAGAGACATGTTAATTCAAACTTCAGAGTGTGTTTGCAAAACACCTTAGGAAACACTACCTACACATCTCTAACAGACCTCACTACACACCAAAAAGTCCTCCCTAATTACCTCTGAGTACTGTACCTACACAACTCAAAGACCACTTGTGATACTTCTTGAATTGCCTTCCTAAAAAGCATTGATATCCCCTGTAGTATCTTCAAATAACACTCCCATCACACCTCAGTGTGTTCTCCCTATTTATATCAGATGGATCTTACTATTAACTTCAAAGGGCCCTTGTACACAAACCAGATAGCACTCCAACACAGATAAAAGCCATTACATCCACAGAGACTTCTGTTGCCCACCCGATACCTCCCAAAATATATCACAGCACCTGATCTACAAACCTTAGGGGGACCTCTGTCCATACCTCAGAGTACCCTACCTACACACATTACAGACACCTCCCTATACAACTGAGAAAGCCCTCCATGGTCACAACAGGTGCTCTTACACCTCAGAGGGCCTTCCAAACACATTTCAGAAATTCTTCCCACACACACCAATTTCTACACATCTCAGAGAACTGTCACTAAACACCACACACCACTTTTCTGCACACCTCACAATGCCCTCCTTTCAAAATTCAGTGGGACTCTAACCCACTTCATAGAGCTCTCCTTTCAAACCTGTTAATCCACTCAATTCATATCAGAGATCTCTTCTTATTCACATTAGGGGATCTTTCCTACACAACTTGGGGGTTCTTAACACTCACCTAAGAGCACCAACCCTATACACCCCAATCAAGTGTCTTCACTACAAACCTCAGAGTGACTTCCATACAAACCTTAGAATTCCCTTTAAACAAACTTCAAAAATCTCTATATGTACATGTACTACATAACTCTCACAACCCAGCAAAATACCCTCCCTATTCACCTCCAGACACCATAAGTACAAACATCAGATATTCCTTTAAGTACACTCCTCTCAATTTAATGAGCTTTAACTACTCACATCAAATAGCCCTCTGAAAACAACTCACTGATCTCTTTCTATCATTCACAGAGCTCCATAACTATGTAATTCTGTGAACCCTCCCAAATCACCTCAAGGGTCCTTCCCAGAAACATGAAGAGCCCTCAGAGAAACATCATGAAATCCTCCTAAATACCTCATCAAGGTCACACTACACAGACCAGAGGACACTAACTACAAATATCAAGGAGCCCACCCTGTAACCTTCAGAGTGCATTGTTGACACATAAAAAAACCTTCACTACTCACATTGTGATCTGTACCTGCACATTTCAGAGAGAAAAGTGAGTACACACCATACTCCTTTTCAAGTCCTACATGCACACCTCAGCAAACCCTAAACAAACATCTCAGATCAACTTTAATGCTCACCAAAGAGCCCTCCCTTCTTACTTCCAAAGTCTATACCTAGACACCTCAGAGTTCTCATGATTCTTTTTTGACTGGCCTCCCTAAACACCACAGAGATTCCCCCTCTACTATCCGCAAAGAAAACTCCCATCAAAACTCAGTGTTCTCCTTAATCATATTGTATGCATCTCTGTGAGCCTTTCCAACTAACAACAGTGGGCCCTCCCGTATACATAAAGGAGCACTCCCACACCCTTCAGAAGGCCCTTTATACTTGCCTTAGAGAGACCTCATTGCACAATGAAAAGAAGCCACTTTTCCACCTCAGAGAACCTTTCATACCACAAACACACTTCCCTACACATCACAGTAATCCGTTCCTAATTAAATCAAGAGACCTTCCGACACACTTGAAAGTGCTGTGCTGTACATACTCACGTAAGGAACACTTCCTCCACACTTATTTGAGAAACACCCAAACAATTCAGAAAGTCCTCCTTATCCTCAAAACCAATTGATAAATAAATCCCTGGGTGGGTTTAACTGAGTGGTAACTTAAAGGAGGAAGGCTGTTACTCAAAGAGTTGTTTCATTGGAGGCAAGTGTTTGTGGTATATATTGTGCATCTGGTGAGTGAGTGTCTCTTTCTGCTTTGTTCATATTAGCCACTTCTCTGCACCACACACTTCTGCCATGATATTTAACCTCATCTCAATGCCCAAAGAATGGGCTAGCTTTCTATGGACTGAGATCTCTGAAACTGTGAACTCTCAAATAAAATTTTCCTCCTTTATAATTGCTCTGGTCAAGCCTTTTAGTCACAATGGAGAAAAAGCTGATGTATACACAGCCATAACCCTTTTCCTAGGACTGTTGACATAAAGTACAAAGAAGGCACACTGAAAAATCATTAAATAAAGGTAAATGCACATGCTCCAAATTTATTGTTTGTGACTATGTGTATATACACTGAATCAGAATGTTTCTGGCATTGACTAACCACAACATAGTGAATCCCCAGTCCTGCTACACAATAAAAGCAACATTTAGGGGATTCTTATAACATTTTCTGACAGTTTTCTAAGCAAGGGTGTCTTGCTAAATTCATTTTGAGACTGTACCAACAGTGGGACAGAGTTTTAATAGTAAAGTTTATAAATTCTAACCATTGTTCTTGTCTAACAGAACTATCACTCTTCCTCTCCCAATCTCTAAGGACAGACACATAATGATTCCTTTCTTTGGATCCTGTATTTCCCATAGTTTGCACCTGACTCTGAAATACTCCCTTGACCTCCTTACCTTTGAGGAATTTTTGACTTATAAGGTGCACCTCCAGTAGTGTCCCCTATTCTAATGGCTGAAGAAAGTTACCCTGTGTCTGGATCCATATGGGCCACCAACAGTCTTAACCAGTGGCAACCAAAATCCCAGGTGCAGTCAGGGGGGAATGGGGATTGGGAAATATTCACAGATACAGACCTTGAAGATTGAACTGAGATCAGGTGGAGTTCTGCTGTCTGATGGAGATGCAGATCTAAAGAGTTATGCCAGCAAACTTCATATATATATATATATATATATATATATATATATATATGAATATATATATAATTTTCAGGTTAAAGACTATGCAATCATTATTCTTTGTATTCAAGAAAGTTACAGAAATTAGGACATCCTATGTTGCTTTCCTTTAGTTGCAAGCCAAAGTTGCAAAGTGAAATGTGAGGAGATTTGTGTAGTTCTCAGGAAAGTCCATTGTTATAAATTATGATAAGTAGGAAGAAACTGGAGAAGTGGAGCTGGTGAAACATTGTAGTTGTCTAGCATAAGAATTCCTTCCTTCTCAGGAGCTATGTGCCTGAGATCAAGGTCCTAGCTGATAAAACTATTGAAGAGACCCTGCTCATAAAGAGCATTGCCACAACAGCTAAGCATCCTCTGCGCTTTCACAGAAACATTCCAAAGCACCAGGCATGCCACAGCCATGAGGTCATCAGAGACCCTCAATCTTGATCACTGCTCTCCCATTCTCTGTCACCAATCTCCACACTTTAGTTCACAGGAGACAGGGAATATCAGGAGTCACTTCTAGTCTTCCCTCTGCCTCATACATTGGATGCAAGGTTACACTTCTCTGGAAACACCTCCACAAATTTTAAGAAAGAAATACTAGGTTTATTCTGCATCTGAACCTGGCTTGATTACCAGCAAGGGAATGGAAAAAAATCATTTCTGAAGAAAAACATAAATTATTACCCTATCTTATAGAAGAACTTTTTTTACAAAAATGGAGGAAAATGGTCAAACTGCTATGTTTAAGTTTTCTGAGTATCATGTTCAAAATGGCATATTCCCTTATTTTTTGCTGCCTGCCTGATATCCACATGTAATGAAAGCTCCATCAGTTTTTGCGAAAACTGATTCAAAAGCAGAGGAAATATTACATCACTTTTAAATCGAAGTTGCTGTAGGTCTTAAAAGATTGATTTCTCTTTTTATATACTCTGCAATTCTGTTCTTTGAGCTAGTTCCACATTAAGGGCTAAAGAAAAGGATGATAAAGAAAGAAGAAAGGAAGGAAGGAAGAAAGGAAGGAAGGAAGGAAGGAAGGAAGGAAGGAAGGAAGGAAGGAAGGAAAGAAGAAAGGAAGGAAGGACAGAAAGAAGGAAAGAAGGAAGAAAGCAAGGAAGAAAGGAAGGAAGAAAAAGAAAGAAGAAAGAAAGAAAGAAAGAAAGAAAGAAAGAAAGAAAGAAAGAAAGAAAGAAAGAAAGAAAGAAAGAAAGAAAGAAAGAAAAACAATAAAAGAAAAATCTGGATCAGCCAGGTGCACCAGGCTTGAGAATGTCAGGTAATTCACTAATTTTCATGCATTTTTTATTCTTTCCAGATATTCACAGTAAGAAAAAAATTAAAAGGATTCCATATGTGCCTATTGTCCTTTCAAAAATCTCCTAAGGACTTCACGTTTTCCCAGAATTTTTTCATATCTGAGCTGACTCTAATCCGATCCAGTTGTGTAATATTTCATACTGTGTCATGTTTCAAAGCCTCTGTCTTCTGAGCTCCAGGTTGTTTATGTGAATTCAGCATTTGTCCTGCATCAATTGGTCTTGTTTTGTGTTCCTGGAGTTTCTTGCCTAATGTTTTCTTCTACTGTCTTTACTCAGAATCCAATTATTCAAAAGTTAACTCATAAATACACTGGAAAGGAAGAGGTTCCTTTGGAAAAGACCTAAGGATGAAGAAAATGGTGAAAATGAGAGTAAATCCTCCAACTTGGAGAATGAGTAGCCCACATGAACCTTTGATTTTAGTCTTCCCCATGACTGGTAGATTCTACATCTTATGTCTCCAACTGCACAGGTACTATGCATGATTTATAAAAATTTGTGAGAGTCTTTTTTAAATTTCTCAGTGGCTAAATATGATATTCTGTGCAATAAACATCTGAAGCTATTTTGTTTCATAACTGGCAACCTAAAACTATAATTTTTTTTTGTTTTATATCAGTTTTGTGCATATGTGTGCATACCTGTTTATTGTATTTTTTAAATTTATTTTTATAGTAAACAAATGGGATACATGTTGTTTCTGTTTTTACATGGAGTAACAGCATACCATTTGCATATTCATACATTTACATAGAGTAATGATGTTTGATTCATTCCATTATTTTTTCCCTTCCCCCCACAGCTCCCACCTCTCTTTTCCCTCTATACAGTCCCTCCTTCCTCCATTCTTGTCCCACTCCCACTCCCCATTAAGTGTCATCATCCACTTATCAGTGAGATCATTCCTCTTTTGGATTTTTGAGATTGGCTTATCTCACTTAACATGATATTCTCCAATTTCATCCATTTGCCTGCAAATGCCATAATTTTATTATTCTTTATAGCTAAGTAATATTCCATTGTGTATATATATATATATATATATATATATATATATCACAGTTTCTTTATCCATTCATCAATTGAAGGGCATCTAGGTTGGTTCCATAGTCTGGCTATTGTGAATTGAGCTGCTATGAACATTGATGTGACTGTATCTCTGTAGTGTGCTGCTTTTAAGTCCTTTGGGTATAGGCCGAGGAGTGGGATAGCTGGGTCAAATGGTAGGTCCATTCCAAATTTTCTAAGGAATCTTCACACTGCTTTCCAGAGTGGCTGCACTAATTTGCAGTCCCACCAGCAATGTATGAGTGTACCTTTTTCCCCACATCCTCTCCAACACCTATTGTTGCTTGTATTCTTGATAATCGCCATTCTAATTGGGGTGAGATGGAATCTTAGTGTAGTTTTGATTTGCATTTCTCTTATTACTAAAGATGTTGAACATTTTTTCATATATCTGTTCATTGCTTGTTCATCTTCTTCTGTGAAGTGTCAGTTCATTTCCTTAGCCCATTTGTTGATTGGATTATTTGTATTCTTGGTGTAGAGTTTTTTGAGTTCTTTATAGATTCTGGAAATTAGTGCTCTATCTGAAGTATGAGAGGCAAAGATATTCTCCCACTCTGTAGGCTCTCTCTTCGCATTGCTGATAGTTTCCTTTGCTGAGAGAAAGCTATTTAGTTTGAATCTATCCCAGTTGTTGATTCTTGCTTTTATTTCTTGTGCTATGGGAATCCTGTTAAGGAAGTCTGATCCTAAGCCAACAAGGTGAAGATTTGGATCTAATTTTTCTTCTATAAGATTCAGGGTCTCTGGTCTGATTTTGTCCCGACCCGCAGGACTTCAACGGGAACCTGGAGGGGGGAGCGGGTATTGGGAGAGACAAGAGACAATCAATACCAACCCATCAATACCAACCCAGCAATACCAACAAGTCTTCCCACTGAGTTGATATCAACAAATATACCCCAGAGTCAATATTAATGAATCTACATCAGTGTGCCAGTATCAATAAATAAACCCCATAGAGTCAATATTGATGAATCTACCTCAATGTGTTGATATCAACAAATCTACCCCAGTGAATAGATTTTAATGAATCTAACCTGATAAGTCATAATACATGAATCTACACTGATGATCCAATTTTGACAAATTTACACATGTGAGTAGATATTGACAAACCTTCCCCATTAATTCGATATTGACATATCTACTTTGAAGAGTTGATATCAGCAAATCAATATTGAGCAATGTATCCCAAAAGTTGATATCAACAAAACTACACCAATGAGTCTTTATTGATGAATGTATGCCTATGGGTCAATATCAACAAATCTATGCTGAAGGGTCCACATAGAGGTTTCCTCACCAATGTGTCAATGTTGATGAATCTAAACCTTTGAGTCAATATTGATGAATCTGCACTTACAGGTAAATATTGATGAATCTGCAGCTTTAAGTTGACATTGGTGAATTTACACCTTCGAGTCAATATCAATGAATCTAGACCAATGGTTCAATATTAAAAAATCTACACTGATATGTTGATATTGTCAAACCTACCCAATTGAAACAATTTTGATGAATCTATCCCAATGGGTAGATATGGAAGAATCTACACCAATGATTCAATATTGATTAATCTACACCAAAAAGTAAATATTAACAAATCTACCGTTAGGTCAATAACAATGAAACTATCCAGAAGAGTTGATATTGATGAATATACCCTCATGGTTCAATATAAATGAAGCTACATCTATGAATCAAAACTGACTAATCAATATCTGATGAATCAACATGGATAGTTTAATATCAACAAATCTACACTGATGAGTCAATGTAGATGAATCAATATCTACAGGTCAATGTCAATGAATCTACCCCATCAGGTTTATATCAAAGAATCTAACCCAAAGAATTGATATGGGCAGATCTACACTGAAAAGTCAATATCAATGAATCTGCTCCAATTGGTTGATATCAAAGAATCTACACCAATGAATCAATATCAATTAATCAACACCTATGATTGACATAAGTGAATATATACCATCAATTTGATATTGACTGTTTTAACACAATGGGTTGGTGTGAAGGAATCTACACAGACAAGTCAATTACAATAAATATGAACCAAAAGTCAATATTGGCAAATGTACTTCAAAGGGTCAATACAGATGAATTTACCTTCATGGATTGATATTGGTGATTGTACACCAATGGGTCAATATTGATGATATACACTGACAAGTTGATATCCACAAATCTATCCAACAGGTTGGCATCAATGAATCTACATCATATCATTGATAATGACAAATTGATAATGAAAAATATACTGCAAAATGTCAATATTTATGAATCCACATGCTTGTATCAATATTGACAAATCTACCCCAATGTGTTGATATGAACAAATCTAACCCAATGGGTCAATATTGACCAAACTACATTGATGGGTTGATATTGTAAAATGTACCCTGACAGGTCAATATTGATGAATCTACCCCATAGGTTTAATATCAACAAATCAACACAAATGGGTAGATATCTATAAATCTACATTGAAGAATCATATCAACAAATCTACCCTGATGAGTTGATATCTATGCATCTACACTGATGACTCAATAATGATGAATCTACATCAATGAATCAATATCAACACATCAATATCAATGAGTATACCCAACAGGTTGATATGGATGAATCTACACTGATGTGTTGATATGGATAAATCTACCCCTACAGTTGGATATTGATAAATCTACTCCTGTGGGTCCATATCAGTAAATCTATGCCATCATGTCAATATTCATGAATCAACTCAATGGGTCAAAATTGATGAGTCTACACTGGCAAGTGGATATCGATGAATCTACCCCCAATGAATTCATTTTGACAAATCAAACCAATCAAATCAATATTGAAAATCTAACCCATACCAAAAAAATCTATCCTCATTGGTAGATATTGATGAATCTACCCAAATGAATACATTTCTGTGCAGAGTGGTGACAGGATGGGAGAGCAGTGATGAGATTGGGGGTCTCTGATGACCTCATGACTGTAGCATGACTGACACCTGGGAATTTTTCTGTGCAAGGGCACAGGATGTTTAGCTGCTGTGGTAAAACTCTGCATGAGGAGGCTCTGTGCAAGAGAACTTTCAGCAGTCACCTTGATCTCAGTCACAAATCATCTAGGAATAGAGGAACTCTTATGCTTGACAATTGCAAAGTTTCACCAGTTCCATTACTCCTGCTACTACCACAATGGGTTAATATGGATAAATGTATCCTGATTATTAAATTATTAAATATCAATGAATCTTCCCCAGTGGATAGATATTATCAAATCCACACCAATGGGTTGATATTGATGAATACACCCAGAAGAGTTGATACTGAAAAATCTACATTTTCAGGTCAATGTCAAGAAAACTAAATTGACAAATCAATATTGACATATGAACATTGACAAATCCATCATGACTGGTTAATATTGACATATCTACCCATAAGGGTTGATATCAATTAATCTACAACAAGAAGATATTAATGAATCTACACTGACAGGTTGATATTGATCAATCTATTC
The DNA here is from genome assembly GCF_902686455.1 of Sciurus vulgaris. Classification (NCBI taxonomy): domain Eukaryota; kingdom Metazoa; phylum Chordata; class Mammalia; order Rodentia; family Sciuridae; genus Sciurus; species Sciurus vulgaris. The sequence continues at coordinate 234,387 of NW_027632425.1, forward strand.
CTATGGGTTGATATTGGTGAATCTACAATGATGAGCAGATATCAGTGAATCAACACCAATGAGTAGATATCACCAAATCTACTCCATTGAGTTGATACTGACAAATGCACACTGACATGTTATGATAATGTCAGTGTGAATCTACCCCTATGGTTGATAAAAACAAATCTACCTGACAAGTTGATATTGACAAATCTACCCTGTTGAGTTGATATTTATGAATATACCCATTGAATTTATATCAACTGATTTACACTGAAGAGTCAACATTGATGAATCCTTGCCTTCAAATCAATATCAACTAATCTATACTGATGGGTTGATATTAATGAATCTAACATTCATTTGATATCTTTAAATCTACCCTGTGTGATTGCTATTGATGAATTTACACTTATGAGTCAATATCAACAAATCTATCTGAGGAATCAATATTAATGAGTCACCATCATCAATTTGATATCAACAAATCTATATCATCAAGTCAATATCAATGAATCTTCCTCAGTGGGTCAATATTGACAAATCTACATTGATAGTTTGATATCAATGAATCTACATCAATGAATCAATGTTGATGCATTGATATCGATGAGTCAATGTCTGTAAATCTACACCAGTCTATATTGACATATCAATATCAACATATCTACACTAATGAGTTAATATCAACAACTCTACCCAGTCCAGTCAATATCGATGAATCTACCCAAATGGATCAATGTTGAGGCATCTATCTCAAAGAGTCAATATTGACAAATCTACCTGAAGAGTCAATATAGATGAATCTGCACTGATGATTAAATATTGACAAATCTAACTTTGAGTTGAATTTGATGAGTCTACGGTGATGTATCAAAACTGATGAATCTACACCAATTAATCTACATAGGTAATTCAATATTGATGGCTCTACCCCATAAATTCTATATCAATGAACCTACATCATCAAATCAATGGACCCATCAATATCAAAGAATCTATGCTGAAGTGTCACTGTTGATGAATCTATGCTGATGAGTCAATTTTGATGAATGTACACAGATAGGTTGATATTGATGAATCTAACGAGAAAAGTCAATATTGAACAATCTATCTCGATGAGTTGATATGAACTAATCTACCCTGACAAGTCTATTTTGATGCACCACATCTACTCATTGGCATAAATTTGTAGATAACAATGATAAGGGGTACATTTGTTAATATCAACCGATCAGTGTAAACTCATAAATATCTACTAGTTGGTGTACATTCATTGATATTGACCTCTCAGTGTAGATTTCTTAGTATCTTCTCTTCAGTGTAGATTCAGTGTTATTTACCAATTGGAGAAGATTGGTCTTATTGACCTATCATGAGAGATTTGATGATATCAACTCAACTGACTGAATTCATCAATTTTGACTCATTGGTAGAGATTCATAGAACTTGACTCAACTGGTTACTTTCATTGATATTGATATGTTGATATTAATTTGTCAATGTTGATTCATTGATATTGACCCATCAGGGTAGATCCTTCAATATCAAGCCTTCTGTGCATATTCATCAATATCAACCTGTTGAAATAGATTCACCAGTATCAACACTTTGTTGTAGATTTGTCAATATTGAATCATCATTATAGATTTGCCCATATTGACTCATAAGGCTTCATTTCTCAAAATTAACTCTATTGGTTAGATTCATTAATATTAACTCTCTGATTAGATTCATCAATATTAGCTTAACTGGTTCAATTTGTAAAAAATGTACTCATTGAGGTAGATTTGTCTGTATCAACCAATAGGGTAGACTTGTTGATAACACAAATGGGGTACAATTACTGTTTCTATGTTTGTACACAATGTAGACTCACACCAATTGAGTAATCATACATGAACATAGCATAATAATGTCTCACCCACTATCTCTCTTCCCCAACTCCTCTCTTCTACACAATTCAAAGTACTTCCATTCTTCCTTTACCCCCCTACTCCTTTTTTTATGTCTCATCATCCACTTATCAGATAAGAAAATCAGCCATTGGTATTTTAGGATTGGCATATTTCACTTAGCAATATATCCTCTAACTCCATCCACTTACCAGTAAATGCCATAATTTTATTCTTTTTTTTTATGACTGAGTAGTATTTTATTGTGTATATATAACACAGTTTCTTTATCCATTCATCAATTGAAGACAATCTACATTGGTTACACAATCTAGCTAACATGAGCTGAGCAGCTATAAACATTGATGTGACTGTGTCATTGTAGTATGCTGATTTTATGTCCTTTGGGTATAAACTGAGGAGTGGGATAGCTGGGTAAATGGTGGGTCAAATTCTGAGGAATCTCCATACTGTTTTCCAGAGTGGCTGCACCAATTTTCAACCCCACCAGCAATGTATGAGTAAACATTTTCCCCCACACCCACACCAAATTTATTATTGCTTGTGTTTCTGATAATTACCATTCTAATTGGAGTTAGATGAAATCTAAGGGCAGCTTTTAATTGCATTTCTCTAATTACTAGAGATGAGGTGTACTTTTTCATATGTTTGTACATCACCTCTATATCTTCTGTGAAGGGTCTGTCCAGTTTCTTATTCCATTTACTCATTGGGTTGTTTGCATTTTTGGTGTAAAGTTTTGTATTTTTTTATAAATTTTTAATATTAATGCTCTATCTGAAGTGCATGTAGAAAAGATTTTCTCCTACTTAATAGGCTGCTTTTTCACATTATGAATTGTTCTTTTGTTGAGAAAAGACTTTTTAGTTCGAATCCATTCGAGAATCATATTTTGATTCTTGCTTTTATTTCTTGTGCTCTGGGAACCTTTTATAAAAACTCTGGTCCTAAATCAACATGATGATTTAGGTGAACCATCTTTAGTCTAATTCCTAGGTCCTTGATCCATTTGAGTTGAGTTTTGTGCAGAGTGAGAGATAGAGGTGTAATTTCATTTTACTGCATATGGATTTTCAGTTTTCCTAGCACCATTTGTTGAAGAGGCTATCTTTTCTCCCTTGAAAGTTTTTGGCACCTTTACCTATAATGAGGTAACTGTGCTTATTTGGGTTTGTCTCTGTATCTTCTATTCTATACCTTTGGTTTGCCTGTCTATTTTGGTGCCAATACCACATCATTTTTGTTACTATTGCATTGTAGTACAGTTTAAGGTCTGTATTGTGATACCTCCTGCAAAATTCTTCCTACCCAGAATTGTGTTGGCTATTCTTGGTCTTTTATGCTTCCAGATGAATTTCACGATGACTCTCTCTATTTCCATGATGAATTTCATTGAGGTTTTAATTGGAATTGTGCTAAACATACATAGTGCCTTTGGAAGTATGGCCAGTTTGACAATGCTAATTCTGCCTACTCAAGAATATGGGATATCCTTTTGAGGCTTTTTAAAATTTATTTCTTTAGGGTTCTGTAGTTTTCATTGTAGAGATCTTTCACCTCTTTTTTTTTACATTGATTACCAAGTGTTTTATTTTATTTTTTTTTGAAGCTGTTGTGGAGTAGTTTTCCTAATTTCACTTTCAGAAGATTCATCACTTATGAATATAAGTGCATTAGACTTATTTATAGTGATTTTATATCCTGCTATTTTTCTGAATTTATTTATAAATTCAGAAATTCTAGTTGTAGACATCTTCTGGTGGAGTTTTATGAATCCTGTAAATATAGCATCTTGTAGTCAGCAGATAGTGATAGCTTGAGTTCTTCTTTTAGTATTTGTATCCCTTAAATTTCTTTGGTCTGTCTAGTTGTTCTGGCTAGTGCTTCAAGGAGATGTTGAACAGAAGTGGCAAAAAAGGGCATCCATGACTTTTTACAGGTTTTAAAGGGAATGCTTTCAGTTTTTCTCCATTAAGAATGATGTTGTCTGTGGCCTTTGCATAGATAACCTTTACAATGTTGAGGAATGTTCCTACTATACTATTTTTTTCTAGTGTTTTGAGCGTAAAAAGCTGTTGTATTTTATCAAATGTTTTTTCTGCACCAATTGAAATAATCATAAGATTCATAATCTTACATCTATTGATGTGATGAATTACATTTATTGATTTGCAGATGTTGAAACAACCTTTCATCCCTGGGATAAATCCAACTTGATTGTGGTGCACTATCTTCTTAATAAGTTTTTTACATGATTTTCCAGAATTTTGTTAAGAATTTTTGTATCTATGTTCACCAGGGATTTTGCTCTAACCTTTTCTTTGATGCATGTTTTTCTGGTTTTGTTGTCAGGGTGATACTGGTTTCATAAAATAAATTTGGAAAAGTCTCCTCCATATTTCATGGAATACTTTGTGAAGTATTGGCATAAATTTTTCTTTGAAGGTCTTGTAGAACTTAGCTGAGAATCTGTTTTATTCCAGGCATTTCTTTGTTTGTAAGCTTTTTGATGGCTTCTTCTGTATCATTGCTTGAAATTTATCTGTTTAAATTGTATGTACTCTTAATTCAATATGGGAGGACCACATGTCTTGAAAAATTTTTCGATGTCTTGAAATTTTCTATTTTGTTGGAGTATAGATTTTCAAAGTAGCTTCTAATTATGTTATATATTTTAACGGTGTTTGTCATGATATTTCCTTTTTCATCATGAGGTTTGTAATTTAAATTATCTAACTCCTTCTCTTCATTACTGTGACTAAGAGTTTATATATTTACTTTTTCAAAGAACCAACTTTTTGTTTTGTCAATTTTTTGAATTGTTCATTTAGTTTCAATTTCATTGATTTCAGCTCTGATTTTAATTATTTCCTGTCTTCTACTATTTTGGTGTAGGTCTTCTCTTCTTCTTCAAGGACTTTGAGATGTAGTGTTAGGTCATTTTATTATTGACTTTTTATTGTTTCCTTCAATGCACTGCATGCAATGAATTTTCCTCTTAGTACTGCTTTCATAGTGTCCCAGAGATTTTGATATGTTGTATTGTCATTCTCATTTATTCCTAATAATTCTTTATCTCCTCCCTTATATTTTCTGTTATCCATGCTACATTAAGTAGCATATTATTTAGTCTCCAGGTGTTGGGGTATTTTCTGTTTTCTATTTTGTCATTGATTTGTAATTTAATTTCATTATAATCTGATGGAACACAAGGTAGTATTTCTATTTTTCAGATTTACTAAGGACTGCTTTGTGACATAATATATGTTCTATTTTAGAAAAGGATCCATGTGCTGCTGAGAATAAAATATATTTCCTCATTGATGGATAAAATATTCTATAAATGTGTGTTAGGTTAAATTATTGATTGTGTTATTGAGTTCCATGTTTTCTTTGTTCAGTTTTTGTTTGTTATATCTATCTAGTGGTGAGAGCAGTATGTTGAAGTCATCCAGCATTATTGTGTTGTGGTCTATTTGGATCCTGGAATTGAGAAGAATTTCTTTGATATACATAGATGTTCTGTTATTTGGAACATAAATATTTACAATTGTCATGTCTTCCTGGATGACAGTTCCCTTCAGCAGTAAGAAATATTCTTCTTCATCTCTTCTGACTAACTTTGACTTGAAGTTCACTTTACCTGAGTAACCCCCATTTTTTCTGAGTCCATGTGCATGGTATGTTTTTCCCATCCTTTCACCTTTAGTATGTGGATGTTTTTTTTCTATGAGATGAGTCTCTTGAAGGCAGCATATGGTTGAGTCTTTCTTTTTAATCCAATCTGCCAGTAATACCTTTGGATTGATGAGCTTAGCCCATTAACATTCAGGATTATTATTGAGATATGATTTGTATTTCTGGAAATTTTGGCTTATTTTTCATTTTTAATTTGGCTTGGTTTTCCTTTTTTTGGCTTTACATTTAGGGTACTTCCTCCCTTTGCTGACTTAAATTGTTGTTTTCATTTCTTACTCATGGAATATTTTGCTGAGAAAGTTCTGTAGCACAAGTTTTCTATTTGCAAATTATTTGAATATTTGTTTGTCATGGAAGGATTTTATTTTATTCTCAAATCTGAAAGCTAGTTTTGCTGGGTATAATATTCTTTTTGGCAACCATCTTCTTTAAAAGCTTGAAAAAAGCTGTTCTAGGCACTTCTAGCATTTAGGGTCTAGAGTGAGAAATCTGATGATATCTGTTTTGGTTTCTATATATAATCTGATGGTTTTTTCTTGGAACTTTTAAAATTCTATCTTTATTTTAATGTTAAGCATTTTCATTATAATATGCCTTGGTGTGGATCTGTTGCAATTTTGTACATTTTGTATTCTGTAAGCCTCCTGTATTTGATTTTCCATTTCATTCTTTATATTTGGGTAATTTTTGGATATTATTTCATTGAAAAGGTTATTCATTTCTTTGGGTTGTATCTGTGTGCCTTCCTCAATCCCAATAACTTTAAAATTTGGTGTTTTCAGGGTATCTCATTTCTTGGATATTCCATTCATGATTTCTTATCATCTTCTCTGTTTGGTCAACTATTTTTCAAGATTAAATATTTTGTCTTCATTTTCTAAAGTTCTGTCTTCCAAGTGATCAAGTTTGTTGGTGATGCTTTCCATTGAGTTTATTTGGTTTATTGTTGTCCTCATTTCAAAGATTTCTTTTTTTTTTTTTCAGAATTTCTGTAAAGATTAATTGGGATCCAGCTATAAGGGTTAAGGGGAGAGCTAATAAAGAGGCAATCACTCAGATGGCAAAGAGAGCCAGTCCAGTTTTTTATCCATTCTAGGATCAAATTGAGTTACCTAGGTTACATAGTACAGTTAGATTTGCCCATGTGCAGATCACATAACTTTCTTGCTGCTTAGGGTACATTAGTGCCAAAGGTTATTATAATAAGATAATGATTCCAGGCCTCAAGGACAGAGAATTTGAGAGCATTTCTAAGCCATTCAAACAGAGTGCCTTTTGTTCTGAGGAAATTGCTCAACTCACAGGACTTTTGCTCCTAGGAATATTGACTGAGCTGAAATCCCTATGACTCTGCTTTTTTAATTGTAATGTCCTTTTGAATAGACATAACTTGTCTTCTCTTTAAGGAACGTGGAGGGAGAAAGCAAAGCAAACATTGGCAAATACACACAGCATAATAAAGCATGTATCAATAAACATTCTCCAATGAAAGCTGTTTGATCCTTTTAAAATTTGGCAGCCAAGAAGTTAACCAACCAAATAAATACCAATCATCATAATCTTTTTACACCTTCTTTACAATGTCTTTAAGATGATCCAATTCCTTTTGAATGAGGTTATTATTATCAGTTAAGTTAAAACCACACATATTGTTAAAATCTTGGCATCCTATATAATGTAAAAACCGCAAATAATCAATAGTAGCCTGTTTTCAAGAAGAGCTTGATGATACAAATTTCAGGAGAATAAACAATTTCTGCTAAGTATGGAGGCACCCCCAACAGGGATACAATAACAGAAAAATAACACAATAATATCCAGCATAGAATTTTGGGTAAGTTTGGCAAACAGAGCTGTAACCAAGTTTTCCAGAGTGCATTCTAAACCCATTTGGGCTAGCATTTGTTGAGCAGATATTGTTAATTTTTTTATATTCCTCCAAGTCACTAGATGATTTGAAGACCAAGGGTCTCTTGGGCCTCTTGTTCTTATCAGAGGTTCCATCTTCAAATCAGGATTCTCTTCATCCAGGATCAAATGCAATTTGGGAATCAGATTGTGAAGTTTTTGATGCCAACTCTTGATGAATGTTGAATCTCACACATCTGGCAGGAATCCAGACAGGAACTGTAGGAGTAAGAACAGAAGCATATCCCCTCCCCAAGTAATCAAAGGTGCATGGTCCCACCATATCAGGTCTGGTGAAAGTCATTGTTTTACATAAATCTTTGGTAGTGGTTCCTTAGGGGCAAATGCTTGTCCAAGACTGAGGACTAGCGATGTGTATTATCTTCAAAATGTATATTAAGGGCACTTATTGTGAAGAAGGAAATATTGAGAGCATTATTAACATGAGCAAGGCTAGGTCCCCCTTTTTTTTATCCCAAATGTGTCAGCTTTATTCAGTTTACAAGTTACATACAGAAATGCATACAAATGCACACAATTTTTCTATTTTGCATAGAATCACAATATTATAGTATTTTGTAACTTGGTTTTCCCTTTCAACAATATATTACCTTTTTATTAACTATTTTTAAACTATATAATTTTAATGATTCCATAGTAAACCACTATATACTGGTATTATAATAATATTTGGTCATTCACTTATTGGTCTATTTGGTTTCAAATTTATTACTACATAAATATGTTGCACTAAATATTCTGGTAGCTGACTCATGTGCAACTTTAATTCTTTATTTTTCTTTTGAAGATTCACAATGTTTTATTAACAGCTACTGTAAACAGTAAGATAACTCAATTAGATTACCAAGTACAAATCAACATACAAAAATTAGTAGTTTACATATATTCAAACAATATTTAGAAAGATTTAATGGAAGAAAAATTTTCATGTGTAACACTAATAAAAATATATTAATATTTTTGTCAATAAAAATGTGAGAGCTATTAAAATTAAAATTAAAATATCACTGAAGCCAAAAAAATAGGCCTTCTACAAATAGACGGGCCATAGTATTTTGTAAATTAAAATTTTAATTCAGCAAAACCTCAATGAAAGCTTCACAGTCTTAAGCTATATCACCTGATGCTAAATTTAGTGAAAAAGATAGACATAGAAATGGGACCAACACTAAAACATATTCAGGCATTTTTTTAAAAGCTTAAATAATTTGAAAGCATCAAACTGGTCTACTAGCAAAACAGAATGCCCTTAAGTAAGTACACTCAGATACACAAAGAAATTGAACATATAAAGAGGACATCATCTCAAATCACTGGGAAAAATAAGTATTCAATAAGTGTTATAGGGATAAATAAAATAATATCCCTGCCTCACTTTATATACCATGATAATTCCTGATATACAAAAGATATTTTTAAATAACACAATCATTACATATTAATAATAAAACTGAATTTTTTTCTATACATATCTGTAGTTACTATGAACTATCTAACCTTGCATGAGTCAAAATCCCCAAGTCATAAATTATTTCACTGTTACATTGTGTTACATAAAAATAAATTTTTTTATGGATAAAAGTGTCATAAAAAAACTTTTAAAAAAGATGACTAATGGAGATATTTACAGCTCATACCATAAAGGGCTATCCTTCCTAACCTAACATGTAAATTGACAAAATCATAACCAATTTGAAACAGAAATTTTTGATTGATGAATTTAAGTCACTAACATTCAGGGTTATTATTAAGATATGATTTCTATTTCCAGTCATTGTGGCTAATTTTGGGGTTTTAACTTGACTTCAGTTCTCCTTTGATTGACTTTCCTTTAGGGTAGTTCTTCCCTTTCCTGAACTACATTGTTGGGTTTCATTTCCTCCTCATGGAGATATTCCTGGGAGTGTTCTGTAGTGCAGGATTTCTATTTGTAAATTCTTTTACATTTTGTTTATCATGGAAACATTTTATTTTGTCTTCAAATCTGAAAGTTAGTTTTGCTGGGTGTAAGATCCTTGGTTGGCAAAAAATGATTTTTAAGACCTTGAAATATGTTGTTTCCAGACCTTCTACCTTTTAGGGTCTGGGCTGAGAAATCTAATGATATCCATGTTGGTTTCCCTCTACATATAATTTGATGCTTTTCTCTCTAAGCCTTTAAAACTCTATCTTTATTTTGGATGTTAGGCATTTTCATTGTAATGTTCATTAGTGTGGATCTGTTGTAATTTTGTAAGCCTCTTGTAGTTGATTTTCCATTTCATTCAGGTTTTGAAAATTTTCAGATATTATTTCATTGAATAGGTTTTTCATTCCTTTGGTTTGTATATCTGTGCCTTTCTCAATCCCGATAATTTTTAAATTTGATCTTTTAAAGATATTCCATAGGCTTGGATGTTCCATTCACAATTTCTTATCATCTTTTCTGTTTGGTTAACATTATTTTCTTTTTTTATTAATAAACTTTTTTATTTACTATAACTACAAAGAACTTCAGCAAGAAGGGAAATAAGTTTAGGAAATAACTTGAGTGAACATTTTTAGCATAACAATCTGTGACCAGATATTAAGACAGAAACAGCAAGCTTATGAACACCATTGCTTTCTATCAACTGGAATGCACTCAAAATAGGATAATGGAAATACATGTTCTTAAAGCATTTCCACAGGAAATGTTAATATTTTATGACATTCCAAATCATTTAGCAATTATATATGCCACATTAACTGAAACACAGGTATTCCTTATTGCAAACTTCAAAGTTGCAAGGCTACATTAGCTTAAGTGGTGATCATTATTTAAAAGGGGAATGATAGTTTAGAATTTTTTTGGCTCAAAAATACAGACTGCCAAGGCAGCTTAGTTATAAAAATAAACCCTCAAGACTTTTGGATTTCAAAGCCAATAATCCCTTTACACAATGAAGAGTGCACAGTCCACATTCTGACTAAGTGTCAGAGGTCATGGTTACAGGCTGTTCTAAAGCCTGCAAACAGTCCTGGCTACTGCTCTGAGAGGCAGATGAAGGCTCATCTCTAAATCCTGAAGGTGCTCAGTCTCTTGCAGAAGGTGATGGTGAGTAGTCTTGGGGACCATGGATTGGGGGTGGTATTCGGGTACCAGGAATGAAGTACTCTCTTGGACCAAATGAACCTAAAGGTCTAAGTGGTGTGGGTCCTGGTAAAAATTCCCGAGGGTCAAGAGGCAGATCGCATTTTCCAGGTGGAACACCTGGTGCATATTATCTTAAGCATAGTGGTGGATGCACACCAGGACCAAATGGTGGAGGTCCAAAAGGCCCTCTGAGCTGAAGTGGCTGAGGAAGTGGCCCAGGAAGTGGCCGAGGTGGTGGTCCATACCGAACAGGTGGTGGTAGGGGCCCTCCCACAGGGAAGCCCATGAGAGATACCCCTGGGATACGAGGGGGCCCATTGGTAGCCATATTATCCTTGCCCTCATCCATCACCTTGGCTGGAGAAGAGCTCCTGGAGCTGCTGTTCATGGGAGCTGGACCACGTCCCGGGTCAGAGGAAAAGCATTTCCCAGATGCTTCAGAAGACCATTGAGGATGAGGAAAAGGTCCATCCATTGACACAAATTCACTTCTACCCATATCTCTTCCATTCAGAGTAGCAGAGACAGGTCTCCCAGCTGTCAATGAAGGGATCAATGAAGGGGTATGTTCTACAACACTCACAGGGGATGGGCCAAAAGACCCATTCTTGCTCAGTGGGCCTCTCTGGAGAGGGTTTTGTGTCTTTGCTCTTCCTGCCATTGGTTTTAGAATCACAAGTTCATCTTGCCGCATTGCCATCTTTTGGGTCATTTCCAATAATTTGTGTCTCAAATTAGCAACTTCCCTTCTCTCTTCAGCTATAGCTCATTCTGCAGCACAACCTTTGAGCCAGTTATCATGAGCTTTCTTCTCATGAGTGGCAATCTGATTCTTAAATGAGCGCTCTGCTTTCTGTAATTCTTCCTCCATTTCTTCAATTCTCCACTTGTAAGTTTTAAATTCCTGTGCAGCCAAAACTGCCTTTTCATCTGCAGCTGACAGCCGCTTTGCTCTTTCTTGTCTCTCATACTCTTCTCGACTCAGTTTCCTGTGCAGAACCATCTCCTCCTGCTGGTACAGTTCATTTAAAATGTCCACTTTCTGACTCAGAGTTTTGCACTCATCTTGCAGCCCAGCTTTAGTGGATTGGAGTGAATTGTGGTCATCTTCTAATTTCTTTATTTGGTCTTCTAGGTTACACTTTGCAGACATCGAGGCTCTTAGCTTCAGTTGTAAAAGTTTTAGATCCTCTTCAACTACTGATATTGCAGTTTGTGTCCAAGAGACATCCATCAGCTGCTTAATTCTATTTTTTACCTTCGCACTCTGGTCACCTCCTACTTCTCCATTGGCTAGTTCATCTGACTCACCTCCTCCTTTATTTTGACACTCACATTCCAATTCAAGCTCTATCTGATTCAGCTGTGTAATATAATTAGTCAAAGCATTAATATTATCATCTTTGTGAGTAAGAGCTACTTCTATATCTCTCTGGGACTTCTCAAATGATTTTATTTGCCCACTGAGGTCAGTGTGTGATTTACTCCAGTCTTTGATTTCTTGCTGCAACTGCTCTTTCTTCTTCTTAATCCTAGCATTTTCTTCCTGAACCCAATGGCATTCACACTTCACCTTGTATTCACTAAGCTTAGCTTCATTAAGAGCAATTTGAACCTCTGAAAATTCTGAAGCATTCATTGAAATTACAGTCTTTAACTTCTCTACAGTGTTCTTCTTTTCTATTTTCAAGTCCTCATTGTTGACATTATGTTCTCTCTCAGATTCTAACATAACATGAAGACTTTTAGCTCTGTCCTCAAGAATCTCATTAGTTTCTTCAAGTAGCTTGATTTTATCCTTATATTTCATTGCTGCATCGGAGAGGACCATATTTTGTTTTTTGGTTTCTTAGATATGTTTCTTTGATTCCTTGATCTTCTGTTCAAAATTTGACACTTTTTGCACTAGTTCTTCATTTTCTTTCTTCATATTCTTTAACTTTTCAGAAATTTGCTGTTCAGTAACTTGATATACTGTTTCTTTGACAACAAGAATAGTTCTCCAGAAGAAAATGGCAAATGAAACAATTTCCAAGAAGATAGTGAGATGTACAGGCTTCCACAGCAGTGCATAAAAATCAGGCCCATGATGAACATCATTGGGCAATGTGGCAACTAGCGGCTTGCTTAGCAATACAGCTAGGTGCTGCCTGCCCGGGCCTGGCACGCTCCATTTCCCCGTTGCTGTCAGTCAGTGCAGCCACTCTGCTCACCACTCAGCCACCCGCCGGCCACAGCGGGGTCCTTCCCTATGAGGGCTTTGTAGAGCACCGTCAGGGGTCCCAGAAGCTCGGGGTCCCCGGGAGAAGGGGCGACCATAGGTATGGCGGCAGGTACTGAGTCCATTGTGTAGGACAGCTGAATGGAGACGATGCTTCCCTGATGAATGGCACAGGACTCAGACCTCTTCCGCTGTTTCCACTTGCGAAGGATGCAGAACAGGGGGTGGGTACTAGGAATGACCCTCGCCCTCCCCCACCGCTTGTGCTTTCCACCCTATGCCTGCAAAACACATCATCAGTCAGTGTGGCGGGGCGGACCGCAGTGCACTGAGCTTGTATCATTATTTTCAATATTAAATTTTTATCTGAGTTTCTGTCTTCCAAGTGATTAGTTGGTGATGCTTTCCATTCAGGTTTTTATTTGGTTTATTGTTTTCTGCAGTTCAAGAATTTCTGTTTGGGTTTTTTTTTTTTTTTTTTTTTGAGAATCTCTCTTTGTTGAAATGATCTTTTACCTCCTTCAGTTGCTTTTCCAACTGTTTATTGGAGTGATCATTCATTGCTCACCTTTGCTCTCTTATCTTATCCTTTGCTTCACAAATCATTTTAATTAAGTATATTCTGAACTCCTCCTCTGACATTTCTTCTATTCTGATGTCATTGGATTCTATTAATATAGAATCTTGGTTTGTTTGGAATACTTTCTTCCCTTGTTCTTTCATGTTGGTCATGTATCTTCCTCTCTAGCAGTGCAGATCTGGGATATAGAAGTTCCCCCCTATAGACTTAAAGTGACCCTGCAGGTTTCCAAAACCTCTTTTTTAAGGGGGAGATAAATATTAGCAGCCCTTAGCACAGATAATATGTAGTGCTATACCAAAGACTCCCTATGAAGACATTAACAGTGTTGTCATAATAAACAGAGAGGATGAGTTTGAATATTATCTACAATATGCCAAATGGATTTGCAATGAGAGCTACAATTTCTAATGATAGAATAAGAGGATGGGGAGGAGTGTAGATGTAACTGTTAATGGGATAAAATAGATTATATAGAATTACTAGATCATAGGAAGAATGAAAGTGGAATCAAAAGAAGGTGATTGTTAGCATGAGAAAAGGAAGAAAGAGACTCTGAGGAAACAGGTAAACAAAAGGAAATAGAGTGAGAAAAATAAAGAAATAAAAACTTAAAATTTTTCAAAAGGAGAAAAAATCTAAACTATAACAATCATATACTATTCACACCTCTTGGTCTTCAGTAGCCTGATGAAAGATAGGTACCTGACAATGAGATTCCAGTCTCCAGCAGGTGTTCAGGGTGATATTGCCCCATCTAAAGATGGTGGCTTTCACTTCCAGGATAATCTAAAATGCCTGCACTGGCTTCCAAATGTGTTGGCAAATGAAAAGCTGCAGTGCAGGGCACAGGTGCCAAGTTTGGGTTGGGCACATTCAGGTCAGTGGTCCTGGAGGTGTGGTGTGTTCAATCTGGCTGGGGGTCCTATTGGTCCTGTTTGTTGTCCCAAAATGGTGACATCCACATATAACCAAACCTGTGGGTACTGTGAGAGTGGACTTCCAGGCAACAGTGGTCAGTGGGCAATCCTCTGGCAGTCTTCAGGCAGCCCATAGTCTAACAATGGATGATTGGCAGGTGGACATCGGGAGGTGGGTGATGGGTAGGTAAAAGGCAGGCAAGAGGCAGACAAACGGTCAAATGGTGGGTGATAGGCAGCAGTAAGTGGGCGACCTACACTCAAATGTAGGCAATGTGCTGGCAGATATCAGGTGAAAACAGTGGACAAATGGGGTAAAGAGCAGGGGATCTACAAGCACCAGAGACTGCCTCACAGAGAAAGATTTTCCTCTCCTTGAATCCTGAGATATGGAGCAACAAGGAACTAAACCTCCCTCTAGTCCACAGTCTTGGATCTCTCAAGTCAATATTGATGAATCTACACTATAGAGTCAATTTCAGAAAATCTAACCAGTCAAGTTGATATTGACAAATCTACCCCAATTTTGACAAATATATATTGAAGAATAAATATGGACAAATCAATATTAAACAATCTTCCCCAACATGGTGATATTGATGAATCTGCATTGATGAGTGGATATTGATGAATCTACCCAATGTGTGGATATTGATATATGTACCCCAACCAGTCAATATTGATGAATCTGCCCCTACAGGTCAACATCATTTAGTCTACACCTTTGAATAAATATCAATGTATCTACACTAATGGGTCAATCTTGATGAATCTAAACCTTAAAGTTGATATTGATGAATCTACACCATTGTGTCAATATCTGTGTATCTACCAATCTGGGTCATTATTGACGAGTCTTCACTAATTAGGCAATGTTGATGAATCTTCATCAATGAGTCAGTATTGACATATCAAAATTGATATACCTACAATGACAAATTCATATTGATAAATTTACCCAATCAAGTTGATATTGCCAAATCTACCCAATAGGTTATTATGAATGAATCTATTATGATGAATCAATCTCAACAAATGTACACAAGAGTTGACTTTGACAAATCTACCATGACTGGTCCATATTAATGATTCAACACTGATGGGTCAATGTCAATGACTATATTTCATCAAGTCAATATTGATGAATCTACCCCAATGGGTCAATATCAACAAATAAACACTAATGGATCATTATCAGTGAATTGATACCAATCATTTGATATTGATGAATCTTTATTAACATGTCAATATTAATGAATCTATTCCAGAAATTTGATATTGATGAATCTACTCTGTTGAGTTGGTATCAACCAATCTAATATGAAGAATTGATATTGACAAACTGATATCAAACAATCAAACCTGATGTGTCAATACTGACAAATCTACACAGATGAACTGATATCAATGAATACCCAGACAGGTTGATATTAACTAATGTACCCAGATCAGTCAATATCCATGAATCTACATTGTCAAATAGTTTTCAACAAGTTAATATTGATAAATCTATCCCAGTGGGTCAGTATAAATGAAACTACTTGGATGGGTCCATATCAATGAATCCACCTGCATTGATTATTTGATTTCAACAAATCAATACTCATAAATCTATATTGACAAGTTGATGTTGATGAATCTACATAGATGAGTTGACATCAATGATTCTACCCAGTTCAACCATTAGCAGAGAATTCACAATGACTGATAAAATCTACCTCAAGGGTTGATATTGACAAATCTACATGGACTTGTGAATATTGAAGAATCTACCATGACCACTTAATATTGGCAAATGTACACTGTTGAATTGATATTGACAAACCTATATTGATAAATTGGCATCAAAACATTAAAATCAATGAACATTTACAACAAGTTGATATCAACTAACACACCCTGTAAAGTTGATATGGACAAATTAATACAAACAGATTAATACAAACAAATCTACACTGGCAAGTAGATATCAAGAAATATAACCCAAAGAGTCATAATTGATGAATCTACAATGATGGGTTGACTTTAACATATGTATACAGGTGAGAAGATACTGACAAATCTACCCCATTAATATTGAAATATGTACATTGAAGAATCAATATTGACAAATCAACATCAATCTATCTACCCTGATGTGCAGATAATGATGAATCTACACCTTCAAGATTATATCAATGAATATACATTTTTGAGTCAATATTGACAAATCTACACCCATGGGTCGATACTAAAGAATCTACACTGATGAGTCAATGTTGATGGATATTCCCAGTTGAGTCAATTTCAATGAATCTATCCTGATGAGTTGATATGAAAAAATCTACATCAGTGATTCAATATCAACAAATCTACAACAGAGAGTCGATATCAGGAAACCTACCCTACAGGTTGATATTAAAAATCTGCCTGGCAGAGTCAATATTGATGAATGTATCCCAGGTGTTTGATACTGATGAAACTACATCTACTAATTGCTACTGACAATTCAATATCTGGTGAATCAACACTGACAGTTCAATATCAATGAATCTACACCAATAAGTTGATATGGATGAGTCAACACTTATGGGTTAATGTCATTGAATCTATGCCATCCAGTTGATATCAATGAATCTAACCCACTGAATTGATATGGACAAATCTACACTGAAGAGTCAATATTGTTCAATCTACCCTGACAGGTCAATATCAAAGGATCAAAGAATCATCAATATCAATGAATCAACACCTACAGTTGATATTGATGAATATACCTCATCAAGTCAATATCAATGAATCTAACCCAATGGATCAGTATGGACAAAACTACAGAGACAAGTAAATATTGATGAATATGCACTGAAGAACCAATAATGATGAATCTATCCCAATGTGTTGATATAGACAAATCTATTCTGACCATTCAATATTGACAAATCTATACTGAAGGGCCAGTATTGATGAATCTATCAAAAGAAGAGTTGATATTGAAGGATCTATCCCAATGGGTCCGTATCGAAGAATCTACATTGTTGAATTGATATTGACATATCAATATTGATAAATCTATTCTGATGTATTTGTATCATTGAATCTATGCCAGTAAGTGAATATCAAGGAATCTTTTCCATTGAGTTTACATTGACAAATTGAAGTAACAGGTTGATATCAACAAATCTACTCTAAGCATCAATATTGTTCAATCTATCCTAATAGGACAATATTGACAAATTTACCCTGTCGAGTCTCTATCAATCAATGTATTCTGAAGACTCAATATCTATGAACCTACTCCAAGAGGTCAATATTGTGGAAACTACCATGATGAATTAATATTGATGAATCTACCCCAATGTGTCATTATTGCTGAATCTATGCCAAGTCAATTTTGACAAATCTAAGCAGTCAAATTTATATCAATGAATCATACCACTCAAGTTAATATTGAAGAATCTATCAATTTGGGTCAATAGAAACAAATCTACTTAGATGAATCAATATTGATGAATCTACACCAAAGGGTCTATATCAATAAATCTACCCAAACTGGTAGATATCAATGAATTTCACCTATGGATCCATATAAATGAATCTTAAGTGTGAATATCCATGAATCTACACTGATGGGTTGATATTGGTGAATCCCTCACATCAAATCAAAATGGACAAATCTACCCCTTAGAGTTGACAAATCTACTTCTTTGAATCAATATTGACCAATCTACCCTAAAGAGACAATATGGATGAATCTACCTAATAAGTTGATATGAATGAATATACCTGATGGGTGGATATCAATGAATCTACCCTGCTGGGTGGATACTGATGAATCTGCCTCTATAGGTTGATAGCTATGAATCTACCCTGATATACTGATATGGGCAAATCTACCCCAACTGGTCACTGTTGATGAATCTACATTGACCACTCAATATTATTGAATCTATGAATAACTCTGGATCTACGTCTGAGTTCTACCTTTGGCCAGTCTGTGACCTTGATCAGTTTCCACAACTGTTAATGGAGTAAATAACAGCCTCTTACATGGTTTTAGAGCAGTTAAATGAGAGAAAACTACAGATCGTAGTGCCTAGTACACAGTAGGCTCTCATGAAACAAGGTTCATTATCCTTGACCTGGCCTGTTTCAAGGCAGATCTATGTCCTGAGTCCTGTCAGCTGTGAAAAGGGTCCCTGTACCTTGGCAGGGCCTGTGAGGTGAGGGAAGTCCTCAGAAATGGTCTGTCTAGGGAGTGGGAACCCCATTTTCCTGGGGAAAACTGAGCTCAACCCCCACAGCACAGAACTTTCCTCAGGACTATGTGACCACTGAGTCCCTTTCTGTGCTCCCGAGTGTAGGAGAACCCTTCCCAGCTGATGAATCCCCACTTGCTGACCACAGTGTGCAGAGAAGAAGCTGGAAGCCAGTGGCCCTGAGGCTGGACCCTGTCCAGATCTCCACATGGAACCAGACCAATGGAGCCCCTGACACAGGTGTGTACAGCAGGCCCCGAGGGAGGCGGCCGCCCAGAGCAGCTCTTAATTGTGATGGGGCAGGAGGATTATGGGTAGCACCACTCTTCCATCATGCACTGCAGGTGAGGGGGCAGGGCCTCCAGGAAGTGCCGTGCAGCTGGGTTCTCAGGCAGTGCTTGTGAAGGTGTGGCAACAGGAGGATGGCACTTGAAGGACAGTGGTCCTCCCACAGGATGGAGGATGATTGGACTGCTGCCTTCTGGGGGTCCTCTTTAGAGCTGCCATTGCAGTGGTAAGTCTTTCCACCCTTCCTAATAATGTAGCTCTGAGGCTAGGAACAATGTACTCTGCATTTTAGCCTCCAAGTCTCTTCAGTTATAATTTGCTTTATGTTTGTGTTTTTAGGAAAATATTTACCAAGTATATATTTTTACTTCCATATGATTAAAAGAATGACATTTCAAGAAAAACCCTCGGGCTGGGGAGATTGCTCAGCTGCTAAAAGTGCTTGCCCCACAAGTACAAGACCCTGAGTTCGATCCCCAGTACTGCAAAAGAAAAAAGAAAAAAGAAAACCCTCAAGGAGCATGATTTTCAGGGTGGAGGTGGGCTTCTTGTTTTGACAGCCCTGACATTCTGGGGCCCTTGAAGAGAATGAGGCCAGCAGGCTGACATCACCCTTTATCTCTTGCTCAGAGTGGACTGCTCAGAGAGGAGGGTCTCCATCTTAGACGTAGATGGGGTCATCAAAATGTGGTCCTTCAACCCCATCATGCAGACCAAAGCATCTTCATTTGCAAGTCACTGCTGCTCTCTCTGGAATGGGTCACCAAACAGGATAGGATGGTGAGTGACACTTGGCCAACAGCACCTGCTCTTCAGTACAAGTTGAACAATTCCCCAGGGCTCTTCACACTGCTGAGTTGAGGCAGCCAAGCCAGATCCCCTTCCTCCTCTCCATCACTGGGGATGCAGAGACCTCACATCCATGACTGGTCTGACAGGTTTCTGTTTGCTGTGGCTGAGAAATTACTGGATTAAGAATTGAAATGAGGCAAACTGGAGGATGTGGAAGGCTTCCTCCTGTGCATTCTGGTCTGCCCCAGGAGATGATCTAGCTACCTGTACTCTCCCACCTTCCTTGTTTTTAACCGCACTCCCAGTATACTCCCTCCTGCTGTGGAGAACCTTCCTGTCTAGGTCCCAAGGGCAGCAGTTGGTGCTGGTGAGGGGATGGTGTTCATTATTGTGTCATCCACAGAAGGGTCCAAAGAGCAGTAGTTTCTTTTTCTCTCTGTACATTAATATTTCCAATGAGGTTTGTAGTTAAAGACAAAATTGGTTTACTATTTTTCTTTCATTCCATTTCACAGGGATCATACTATACAGGGGTCAGAGGCCTGTGCTGAGTTTGTGTAATTTTTGACAGCTGAAGGAATTATTCTCATGGTCCTAGGAACTCAGGGCTCTCCCTGAGCCATTTGCTAGGTGAATGTTGAGTTTACAATCTAGCTGGTATTTCTAGGGATAGCCTCAGACCTGGGCTGCTTCTGGTGCTTTCTTCTGATTATATTTGTTATTATTATTGAAGATCTTCATCAACTAAGTCACACATTCATGGAGGCAAGGATAGCCACTTTTATGTTTTTCTGGAGGCCTTTGGATATGGAATCAGAGCTCCCCTCTAAAAAGGCAAATAGAAAGTAACCCAGACCCCATGACTAACCAGGGCCAGTACAAAGAAAGGTGGCCTGTGGGCTGGGAGTGAGAAGGGACTGGAACAGCTGGGATTACAACCAGATAAAAGAAGATCAGGGGTCCTGTGTAAGCAGACAGAATCTTTCCAGGCATGTCTTAGGAGACACATCTCTCCCATTCCACAGATGCTGCATCAGTCTGTTTTCTGGTGCTATAACAACTCCCACCCCCACCCAGGCTGGATCCTTTGTAAAGGGGACTGCATCTGCTCTACTCAGGTAAGGGTCCCCTTGACTGCCTCACAACATGGCAGATGGCATTGTGGTAGGAGAGTGTGCCAGAGGAAGAAATTACATGGCAAGACAGAAAGCTCAGGCTGGTTCAGGAGTCACACCTTCTCTTTATAACAACTCTGCAAAGGGAGATCTAACTCACTGCCCCAGTAAACTAATCAATTTCCTCTAAGCCTCACCTCTTAAAAGTCCCACCACCCCTCACATTGCCACACTGGGAACCAAGCCCCTAACACATGAGCACTCCAAAGACAGTCAGACTATATTCAAACCATAGCAGATAACTTTTATGGTTTTGCTTCTGTTCAAGGGTTGGCTTAGTCATCTTAATTTGTAAATTTTAAGTGTGTCCATTGTAGGCAGAATTCCCCCAGTTGCCTGGATAAGAGCAGGAGGGTCTCATCCTGTGTAGTCCATCACCTCACAGGAGTGGGCCTGGCCCCCTCTGGCAGTCTTCCCTGACTCCCATACTGTCCTTCAACCCCCGACCTTCTCATTCCAGCTCTTGGTGGACAGTGGCATGGGAACTGTACATCTTTATGACAGAAGCCAAGAAGAATCTCTGTGAGATCAACATCAATGACAATATGTCCAGGTGAGCCATAGGTCCCTTCCTCCTCACTGTCAAGGCCATAGCTTGCTGGCACATGCTCTGGGGGGCCAGGTGTTTCCTGAGCCCAGTGTCCCACCTCCTGGAACAGGATGAGGCTTACAGCAGAGGCTTGTCCTCCCACTTGAGCAGGCGATCATCTGACCTGGCCCACATGTATTGCAGAATCCTGTCTCTCGTGTGCAGGCCCAAAGGGACCTCTTTCGTCTGTTCAGCTGCAGCTCTGTGCCTTAATTCCCAGGTGGACTCCTTGGCACCAGACATTGGCAGCAAGGTCATGAACCAGGTTCCAGGCAAGCTGCTACTGTGGGACATGAAGAGGGGTTAAGCAGACTTCCAATGTGTGATTAGCCCTTTCCATGATAGCTTGTCCTTGTGGATTGTAGGGCAATCCTATAGAATGATAGATATTAAAATTTGAGCAAAACTGTTGAAATGAAGAAGTATAAACAGGCTCATTATCTGTTTTAAATGATTTTGGCCTTCCCATAGTAGCAAAGACTTGAAGGCAATGACTGATTACATCGTTTGTTTTTTCCCCTGTTTGGGTGGTAGCAAATATATATCCTGAGTAGGTATCTACAGCTACATGTACAAATCTTAAAGTACCAAATTCAGGGATATGGGTGACATCCATCTGCCATAGATGATTTGGAAGGAGTCCTCTAGGATTGACTCCAAAATGAGGAACAGATAAATGAGGCACACAGGCAGGACACTGTTTTACTATATTTCTGGTTTATTCTTTTGTAATGTTATATTTTATTTTGAGAGTAGTAGCATTGACATGAAAGTCTTTATGGAAATTAATTGCATCTTCTACAATATTAAATACATGAGGATCTCAAGTAGCTGAGTCTGCAGTAGAATTTCCTTGAGCTAAAGACCCAGGTAAGCCTGAATGTGCTCTGATGTGGCCTATATATAAAGGTTCTTTGTGAGTCCACAGAAGAGTATGTACTTGACAAAAGCATTGTTGTAAGGTAGATTGAAGACTAATGGGTCCAGCTGTCTCAAGCAGTGGCACTAGCTGGGCAATATAGAGACTGTCAGTGTAAATATTTAAAGGTTCCTCAGGAAATGTTTGTAAGGCAGTTATTACTGCTTCTAGTTCAGTTTTTTGAGCAGACTTATGAGAAGTAATAATAGTCCATATTTTATCAGAAACTACTGTAGCTGTACCAGAGGGGGAGACATCTGTAAAGATTACTTTTGCTGCTGGGATAGGCTGAGCCTTAACAACCCAAGGGATGTTAACAGGATGTCTTTTGAAGAAGCTGACAATAGGTGAACTTGGCAAGTGATTATCAAATGTGGTCATGGTGGAACAATAGACAGTTGCCCAATCTTCATTATTGTTAATGAGTACTTCGATCTGTTTTGCTGTATATGGGACAATAACTGTCTGAGGATGAACTCCAAAAACTCGAAGGGCCGTCTTAAGTCCTAATGCAACTAGATTTGCCACCATCACAGGATACGGGGAAACAACAATTTTGGGAGACACTGGCAAATGGATCCATATCAGGGGTTCAGTTTGTCCCAATAGACCTATAGGGGTATATTCAGAATCTAACACTATGAGGCTAAAAGGCAAGGATAGATCAACTCTATCCCTATGAGCACTTCCTAAAGATTGTTCTAACTTTAAGGCTTTTTTACCTTCAGGAGTTAAATTTCTGGGGGATGTAGGATCTGAACCTCCTTGGAGAATATCAAACAAAGGCTTAAGTTGACCAGTGGTGATTCCCAAATTTGGCCTTATCCAATTTATATCACCTAATAATTTTTGGAAATCATTTAGAGTCTTAAGCTTTTCTATGCCTATTGAATTTTTTGTGGCCTAATACAGGTATCTAATATTTGGTGTCCTACATAGGTAACAGGGTGTGGGTTTGCACCTTTTCTGGGGCCACATGTAATCCCCATTTTCCTAGGGTTTCAATAATATTGTCAAATACCCTTAATAAAGTCTGTTCCCTATGAGCCAAAAGAATATCATCCATATAATGGAGATAATAAATTTCTTTATAATTCTGTCTAATATGTGATATAGCCTGGCCAACATATATTTGACACATAGTGAGACTATTTGTCATTCCCTGGGGAAGGACCACCCATTGGTATCTAGTATTAGGCCCTTCATTATTCAAAGAAGGAATGGAAAAGGCAAATTGAGGGCTATCCTCAGGATGCACAGGAATGGAAAAGAAACAATCTTTTATGTCTATAGAGATGATATGATAATGTTTTGGAATAGCAGCTATTGAGGGGAGACCCAGTTGCATTGGGCCCATAATTTGCATACTGGAATTTATGGCTCTCAGATCTCGCAAGAGTCGCCATTTTCCAGACTTCTTTTTTATGACAAAAATGGGTATATTCCAAGGGGAAGTGGAAGGAATTATATGGTTTTCCTTTAATTGTTGACTAACTATTTTCTGGGTTGCCTCTATTTTCTCGTTAGAAAGGGGCCACTGGGGGACCCAGATAGGAGTATTGGATTTTCATGTTATCTTTAATGGTTCAGTGGCCCCTCCAGAAAACCCAGCCCCTTAGTCCCTGTTTGTCCTTCAGCTTGAATGGGGCAGGTAACACCTTATAAATTTGCCTAGTCCTTTTCCAGTCTTTTGGCACTAGACTTAATCCCGATAGCGATTCCAACATATTAATTGTAAATGGGGCCTGAGGACCATACGTAACTACTGCTTCCTTAAAACTTTTTACTGTTTTGAAATCTAGAGGTTGGTGGAATCTTTGCCCATTTCGGTCCTCTAGCACAGGGAAGAATTGTGGGACTGCTGAGGTTTCCTTAATGGGGGTTTCTTCTCCCCATGGTGAAAAACTCATCTGATTTATAGCATGAGCTAACTCCTCCCAAGTGTACCTTGGGGGATATAGAGAGCAGGCTGCTTGGGGTGAGCTGCTGCCTCCAGGAAGGGATTGGTGTTCCTTCCTGACATAACTGGTGGGGGCGACCATGTCCCTGTTGCTCTTTCTAATTCCTCCCCAATAAACCCCTCCTCCTCTTCTTCCTCTTTTTAAGAATTTACACATAGTTATTCCTTTATCTCTCCCAGACACATATTTCCTTCTTCTACTAAAGTTTTTATTCCTCCTTTCTCAGATGTTATACATTCCTTAATGAGCTGCCACATGGGAAAAGTACCTCTAGGTAATGGGGATTGCTTTTCTGCTTTGATAAGATCCTCTTTATGATGTTCCCATTGTGGAATATTTAGGACTCTCTCTTCTAAAAACCAAGGACTAAACTTGACCAGTGTGGTTACATATGCTGTTACAGTAGATCGTTTTACTGCAGTCCCATTAGCCTTAAGCTCCTCTTGTATGATTCTTATCATTTGATTTTTTGACACTTGTGACCCCATTCTGGAGTTCTGTGACCTCCTTTACCAGGGTTATGTGGCCACCCTTTACCGGGGTTACATGACCTCCCTCTTATACACTCTGGCCAGATATTTCTGGGAGGTTATCCTACAGTTTTCCTGTAGCTTACCTTAAGTTACTTACCTGAGAGGATGCAGAAGGAGGAAAAAAGCTCCCCGTTTGAGCCACCACTTGTTCAATCCAGCAGAACCGGTGAGGAGAAAGGAGACACCACTAATCTTTAGTGTGATGAGATTTATTGTGTCCTCCCTGTTTCTCTGTCTCCTGCCTTTTTCTTCTTCTTTCTCTCTCCCTGCCTATCCTCCCCTCTCCCTCGCTCCTAGCTTATTAACCAAATATAGAAAAGTTTTCTCTCATGCAGGGGAGCATGCAGGGAAATGCCAGTATAACACTATATAAATCATGAGTTGTCCACATGCAGCATGATTTTAGATAGCCAATCCTTGAGCCTGGCGTTAACATGTCATAAGTCTCCAAGGAACTAGTAACAGCAAACAACCTTTAGGAACTCCCTCAATTTGCAGCCAGTGCCACTTGGCTCACTGCCAGGTGCCATCTTGTCCAAGATGGACAGCCAGCGCACTTTGGCTCACTGCCAGGAGCCATCTTGTACAAGACGGCCATCAACACACCACCCCAGAATATTAACAGATACTCACACTGTCACAGGAGCCCTGGGGAGAGAAATGATGTTGAACTTACTTACTTAGAATGCAGTGGTGTTTCTTATTAAAATAAATAGTTTCAGTACTTAGAAGTAATTTTTTGTTTTGTTTTTCTGCAGTGATAGGGACTGAACCCCGGGGGCTTGTACGTGCTAGGTGAGCTTTGTACCACATAGCTACACTTCCAGCAGTTTTATTTTTTATTTTTATTTTGTATTTTGTATTTTGAGACAGGGTCTTGCTAAGTTGCTGAGGCTAGCCTTGAACTTGCTGTCCTCCTGCCTCAGCCTCCTGGCATATACCACTGTGCCCAGCTGTTAGTATGATTTTTAATCCTATGTTCACTTGTGATTTTCAAATTTTTAATTAAATATTGTCTACATATAAAATAATATTGAAATCATAGTTGTCTGGTTTATTGAGAAGAAAGGCAGTAAAATGAATGCTAATTTAAAAGTAGAACATTAATAATACTCTTTGCCCTTTCCCAGTCTCCACCTTTCCTTCTTCCAGAAACTGTCTTGAATTTTGGTTTGCCTTACATTTAAAAAATTAGTTTAACATATTAATATATATTCATAAACAACACAGTCTTTGTTCTGTATGTTTTCTAAATTTATATGAATGGGATCATAGTGTATTTATTTTTCTCAAACTTCTTATTCTACTTGAGAACTGATTCTCCTAACTCTGTGGTTTGGTTGTTTGGCTTCTATTGTGGAAAGATAAGCTTGTTGTCAGTGGAACAGGCCTTCCATTGTTGGCTGTCTTCTCTCTTGGGCTGCCTTTAAGATCTTCTTACCCGATTTCTGAGTGTGGATTTTTAAATTTGAAGGTATTTATTTTCTTCTTCTTCTTTCCTTAAGCTCCTGCTTGGGGTTTGTTAGGTTTTTCTGAATCCAAGAATTTCATTAAATCTGGAAAATTCTTTGTCATTGCTTTTCAGGTTTAGAGATCTTGCTTATCTCTTGCCTTCTGGAACTCCGGTCAGATGTGTTGGCACTTCTTTTTTGTTGCCTTTGCTACATTCATGGTGAGAATGCCCTCAGCTCTGTCAGTTCCCTCACTCTCTAGTCTGCTGTGCCAGATCTTTAAGTTAATCAACCTACTAGGATGCTAATTTCAGTTTCTGTGTTTCAGTTTTAGAAACACAGCTTTGTTTTAAAAACCTGCTTTGTCATGCTTGGAGTCTCCTACTTTTGCCCATTATTTGGATTCCTCCTTTTATTTTGTAAGATTTGTCACACCTCTGGTAACACCGTGTCTGAGATCTCTGTAGACCTGATTCTTCTCTGCTTTGCTGTTGTATTCACCTCTTTTGCCTTATTTTCCTTTGTCCTGTGAATTCCCACTGTAGCTTCATGTTTCTGGGACTTTTATTCTTGAGAGTATTTGAGACCTCGGGTGGAGATGCATTCACTTCTGTCAGGTTCCCAGGGACCCTACCAACTCCTGACAGCTTTTAAATAAATTCTGTGCTTGAGTTTTCACAGACTATTTAGGGACTTATGAATTTGGATTATAAATCCCTATCAGGGCAAGTTTGTGGCTATGATTTGCAGAGAGGTGAGTTTTCTTTTCCTGTTTTGTGAAGTAGGTTTTTTAGTTCATTCTTGCACTGAGGATAGAGCTCTGATTCCCAGCCATGTATGGAGATTTCTTCCAACCTGACCTTGGGTGGATCTTACACTTGGGACTTCTGAGTGCTTGATGGCAATCAAAGTGAGAACTAGGGTCATATATATTTGATTGATGCCCCATAGTGAAAGCCAGCTTCAGAGTTCCCTTGTCCTCAGGAGGCCTTCCCCTAATTACTGGCATCAGAGGATGTCTTTATTTGCTAGCTCAGCACTGTACACATATGTATCAATAACACCATATAGCACTTTGTCTTGTGTTTTTAGCCTCAGGATGATAATTAAGGGCCCCTCGGGTTCTATGTCATTTGGAATGTTAATCTTCATTAATTGTTTTTTTTATTTTTAAATTTGTTTTAATTAGTTATACATGACAGTAGAATGCACTTTGATATGTAATGGAGTATGAGTTCTCATTCTTCTAGTTATACATGATGTAGAATTCCACCAGTCATATAGTTATATATGTACACAGGTTAATAATATCTGATTCATTCTACTATCCTTCCTATTTCTATACCCCCTCCCCTTCCTTCAGTCCCCTCTACCTAATCTGAAGTAACTCTCTTCTTCCCTCTCCCACCCTCCCCCAATTATGATTTAGCATCCACCTATCAGAGAAAGCATTTTTGGTTTTTGGGATTGGTTTATGGGATTGGCTTATTTCACTTAGCATGATATTCTTCAGCTCCATCTATTTACCAGCAAATGCCATAATTTCATTCTCCTTTAAGACTGAGTAATATTCCATGGTATGTACACACCATATTTTTTTTTTTTATCCATTCATCTGTTGAAGGGCATCTAGTTTGGTTCCATAGTTTAGCTATTGTGAAGTCTTCTTTTTAAATTTTTTTAATTGTAGATGGACACAATACCTTTATTTTTATTTGTTTTATTTTTCTGTGATACTAAGGATCAAATTCAGTGCCTCACATGTGGTAGGCAAGTGCTCTACCACTGAGCTACTACCCAGGCCCAACTATTGTGCTGCTGATTACTGGACTAACTGATAGGCCTAAATTCCATGAGGTAGTTTTGTTAGCTCCTGTATTTTTAAGTGTTGCTGTGGGGAGATGTTGGGGGGATGGAGCAGCAGCAGGACCTTTGCATGGTGGTCCTCTGTTAACTTAGGGCTGCCAGTCATGAAAGTCAGTCAATGAAGTGTTCTTTCCTACTGGCAATTTGTCCTCTCAATAAGACTTAGCTATAATGCACTCAAGTGATTTGTATATTGCTAAGATATAGATCATTTTATAAGTGAACCAGCATGTATGGAAACCAAAATGTTTATGGGTCAGTGACTTTGCCTTTCAAAATAGTAAAGAGGTCACAGCCCAGCACCTTGACAAATGCTCAGGTAATTTTTCCAGAAGGTCTTTTAAGGAAGGAACTGGCAGAGGATCCAGTGGGGTGCTTGTGTCTGTGTCTGAGTTGGAATAGTCTTCTAATTGTGATTTTGTTTGGTTTTAATAGTTCCAGTTCTCTCTGGACCCAGAACCCATTGCTATCAAGTGTATGGCCTTCAATCACAATGGAAATCTGCAAGTCACAGGAGCAGCTGACAGTGTCATCTGGCTATTTTGTATGCAAGTGTGCTCAATGTGATCCTGGTCCCCTCCTTACATGACCTAGCTGGAATAGATGCTGTTGCAAAACCCTGATTTCAAATCAAGGAAGCTTAATCTCGATTGGAGTTTTTATAAAACACTCAGCACAATCCACTTGCATGTGGTTAATGTCAGCAGGCAGGGGAGGGAGTGGGACTCGATGATAGTTTGGAGCTCTCAGATCCAACTATTGTCTGTTCAGGATATAGGACTCTTTTGTCACCTGTTCAACTGTGGGTGGCTCATTCTCCTCTGTTCCCATGGAGGCATCCCCTGAGTCTGGGATGGGACAAGGCAATCCTATCTTTAGTGGATATCTGGGACCCCTGAATGGGGACAATGTAGAGACCTTATAGAAAGGACTCCTGTGTCCAGGACCCCACCTCCCACTCCTCCTAACCCTCGCTTTTGACCCAGTGAAAGCTTCTTCTGCAGCTCAGAGGCAGCCTGGCCCCTGGGCAGGTGTAGCTACCCTTTGGGGTTTAGGAGTTCTGTGGTCCCCAGAATAGCTGTGTTGTTCCCGAACATCAGGGGAGAAGCTCCCGTGCTGTGGGAGGGTGCCTTCCGAAGTGCACAGTCATAATGGCATCTGACATCCTCAGACATGCAGCAGTACGAGTGTGCAATGAGCTGGAGGGCCCACTACGGGGAGGTCTGCTCCATGGAGTTCAACTGTGATAAGAACGCCATGTACAGCATTGGTGAGGACAGCAAGGTAGGCAAGTGCTGGGACATCATGACAGGCTGGCCTTGGGTCCAGCATGCTTTCCGCTATTGCCATGCCCTCTTTCTGCCTCAGTTTTGCCATCTGTAAAATAGGTAGTAATCCATCTTCTGGGCTCTTTGTGGGGTTTGATGAGTAGAGTGGAAAAGATAGTACTGCAGGTGTCCTCCTCATAGCAAAGTGACTCAGCTCACCCAGATGGATCCATATTTGGAGTCAAGATATGATTTGGTGAGCTTGGTAATTGATGGCCTTGTAACCATCCATGGATCTATGGAGTTTGCTGAGGGACTAGGGACAGCTTCCCAGAGGCAAATAGGCCTAGGCTGAGTTCAAAGACGTTAAAAGGAAGCTACCCCTCCCCCTGAAAAAAATGATAAGGAAATGTGCCATGTAGGTCTCCCTTGTGGAAGGGTATGACAAGAAATAGGAACAGCAACAGCGGTGGAAAGGGAGCTGGGTGGGCACAGGTGGGAGAAAGACTTGTCTGTCATATGCCTTCCTGTGACTTTAGGATTTTATATACTAATTATCTGTGTTTGTCATTGAAAACAGTAACTATAAGATGAATTATTTTTATTTTTGAGATAGGGTCTTGCTGTGTTACCCAGGCTGACCTCAAATTTCTGGGCTCAAGTGAGCCCCCCTAGTAGACAGGACTCGAGATGTGCACTCCTGTGCCCCAGCTTCAGTTCTTCATTTGAAAACTAGAGGAAGGGATTTTTAAGATACAGTTTGACTTCTGTAGTCTGTTAGGATTCCCAATGAAGAAGTGGTCACAGTCAAGTAGCCTGTTCATAGGGTGGGTTGGGGAATTATACACACCACAATAAACAAAACTAGCTTTGTAACTTCACCATGCAGCATCCAATTAATTGTACTGCTGAGAAACTGAAATAGATTTGGAATTTGT
Organism: Sciurus vulgaris; assembly: GCF_902686455.1. Taxonomy (NCBI): domain Eukaryota; kingdom Metazoa; phylum Chordata; class Mammalia; order Rodentia; family Sciuridae; genus Sciurus; species Sciurus vulgaris. The sequence continues at coordinate 264,764 of NW_027632425.1, forward strand.
CCTCTGTGCTTTATTCCTAGTTGGGTTCAAATTCTCATAATAATGACAGTAGTCATTTACCTTCTTGAGAGACCAGAAATCCATGCAAAGCCACTTGCTGTCCCTTTTCCTCTCCTGGGCTCAGGCCAGAGTGAAAGAGAAGGGTTGAACTCTGACATGAGGTTGCTGTTTTTCTACATTTTCCTCTTTTGAAAAATTGTGTCAGCAAGAGATGGGACTTTGGGGTGTCCTGTGGACTCCCACCCCCTTTCTGCCTCTGTAACTGGAAAGGGTTTTTTGAAGCTGTCAGAACTGTTGGTGGAGGGAGGCAGTTTACTCTGGGCAGGCTCTGGAATTCCACCCAGGCTTGTGCTGGGCCTGCCCCCACTGAGAGAGCACTCTGATTGTGCATTTTATTTGTAGTTTATCCAGTGGAACATCCAAAAGAGTGGCCTGAAGGTGTCTGAGTACAGCCTCCCCTCTGATGCCATGGGCTCCTTTGTCCTGTCTGGTTACAGGTTCAAGTTCCCAGAGGCCGACTCTTCGCTTTTGACTCAGAGGGCAATTATATGCTGATGTGCTCTGCCACAGGGGGAGTCATCTATAAGGTAACTGGGTGATGGAGTCACGGTGGGCAAGGGAGCACTTTCCTGGAGGCCTGGACCTAGCTGAATGGATCATGGCCATTTGACCCACCCTGTATGGCAGTGAAGAAGCCCTTGACACAAGGCAGAACCTGAAGTCCTCTAGCTGCAGGCTGGGCCTGGGCCTTAGTGCTGGTAGAGAGGGTGGGATGGGACAGGATGTGAGGCATTTGTCATCCTGTCTTAACAAGAATATGACCTCCCAACCCCATTCCTAGGGAATAATAACCTATCATAGCAAACACTGAGGAGTAGCAAGAAGAATTGGGGAGTGTTGGAAGGGGGGAGCATGCCCCCCCACAGAAAATGAGCTGGGTAGTTTACTGTAGTTACTTTAAACAGGCATGGACTTCTTATTTCATGGGAGGGCCATAGGTGAAGTACATCACAGTCCATATTTGAGGCAAATTTGAGGGTGTTATAAAAATGAGTTGTTCATGTCGCATGTGTTCCTCAGCTTACACATTTCTTTTAATTCTCAAGTCTGAGCTGCCATGTTTCATGTGTTTTCTTTGTATGAGTGTATGAAATTGCAAGAACCTTCCATTTTACTAGTATTATCTGGTAGACCTAGTGATGAGGATTTATGTTTGGCTTTGTCAGGTACCTAGTGAATTCACTTCTTAGGCTCAGTGTTCATTATTTAACCACCTGAGGGTGGTATTTAGCCTGTAGGCTTAAGATGTCATTCAAGGTGAAATATTCTCAGCATCTCTTGTTGCCACAGATAGGACAGCAGCTGTGTGGCAGAGTGGCAGACCATGGACTCAGAACGGTGGAGTGTACCAGGGACATGTAAAATCTGATCTCTGCTCTCTTGGGGCTCACATTCAAATTAGAAAGAAACACTATGGGTGAAGGAACAGTGGTGTGGTGTTGAACAGTTCCAAGAGGTGGAATCTGAGTGGGGACTGATTCCTCAGGGAAGACCCTGGGGAGGTGGCAGGCTGTGAGTTGGAGGTTCTGGAAGGAGGGGAAGGAGGAGTTGGGTAGACAGGGAAGAAGGCAGGCTGTGGACCCCATGTGGCAGCAGTGAGCAAGGAGTTCATGGCAGGGTAAGGGATGCTGCATGTGGGCACAGAGGAGGTGCTGGGGCAGAAGTTAGGTGGCTTCTAGACAGACCTACTGTGCATAGTGAAGTCAGGGTTCGCCATCAGCAAGGTACCTCTTTTCTACAGAGTATGGTTCTTTTGCTGTTTCTTGCCCTCTCCCTAAAAATTAGGTTCACAAGTTCTCATAATGGTGCATCTCTCAGTGGAGATACTCATAAAAGATTCTTATTTCCAAGTCTCATTTCATTCTCCAAAGGTTTAGTTGATTTTTGGAGGACTGGACTTGTCCCTCTGTGGGGATCTGTGTGGATGTGTACCAGTTTTACTTTTGATCATGCAGCCTTTTCATTTGCCCAAATGAACTTTGATGATTTGTAGTCAGACTCACTCTACAATAAATTAGTTGAAAGATTTCCCTGTGAAATTTTTGAAACACCAATACTGGCTTCCAATTACTTAAGGACTCTACTGAACATCAGGTCCCAGTTTTATAGTCTATAAGTAAGTTAATTGACAATTTTACAAATGCTTTCTCCATGATGGCTGAACACTTCACACCTCTTCTCTGTTCAGCAATGTTGAGTACTTCAGCTGCTCTGGTTTCCTGCTCTGTTAGTGGCTGACCTTCACACATCTGCCTGACTGCTGGAGAGTGGTGCTGGTGGGATGGAGGAGAGCTGTGTTTACACATCCATCCAAGGCCTTCCTGTGCCTGGGCGGTTCTGGGTGCCGTAGGCTGGCCTCGCTGCAGGAGAGAGCTAGACCTACCCTCCTCAGATTTTGTCCCCTGATGGGATGCCAAACTTAAGTAAATAAGGAGATGTATGAGCATATATCAGCTAGTGACAAATGATGCTGTGAGAAAACATAGGTGGGTGCAGAAGGCACTGGCCCATGGCACATTCAAGGCAGCAGAGAAAGTGGCATTTTTAAGGAGCTTTGCAGGGACATTTTTTCCACATGAGGTAGACCAACTATAGTCAGGAAAGTGAGACACTTTATAGTCTGGGAAGTTAAATGGACTTTCTGGAAAGGTGGGTATGTGGCCTGAGCCACACCCTTAGGTTTGGGTGACTGGCCCAAGCTCAAGGCAGTTTGGTCACCAAAAGTGGATAAAATGGACATGTTCATGAGTGAGGTCTGCTGATGGTTCATTCTATGTCCTGTCCTCTTGTAGCTGGGTGGTAATGAGAAGTTTCTGAAGAGCTGCTTGAGCCTGGGTGGCCCCCAGGCCCCTGGGGTCACTGTGGACTGGAGCACTGCCATGGACTGTGGGACCTACTTTATTTCCTCCATGGATGGCAAGATCAAGCTGACCACTCTCCTGGCCCATAATCTCTGAAGGACCTGCCTCAAGCAACACCACAGAGCAGTATTGTCCTGGAGCTGAGGGAGAACAGGACACCCTCCTTCCAGGTCCCTGCCAGTGTGGCAGAGCTTCAGGCAAAGATGGTCCAGGGGACTCAGGACTGTCCAGCCACAGTGACTAGAACAGGAGTCACAGGGAGCAGGTGGCATGTTCTTCCCAGAGAACAACATTGTGGTCTGTGTAAAGGCATCCTCAGACTGTGAGAGGAGAGCTCAGGAAGGTGAAATGGTGATGGCTGCTGTGTTGGCCAGGAGAAATTGACAGTAATTTGTAAATATTTGCTTATTTTTCTTTTTTTATTTTTAAAGAATGCCTTGCAGTCACTTGGTGTCTCTTTCTAGGATGCACGTGTCACTTTTTCCCTGCCTTTGTTTCCCCACACCAGCTCTAACTTGCCTCTCTGGCCATCTGTTCACCTGGGCTTTGTGGACCCACAGCATGCTCTTCTGTTTTGTCTGGGCTCAAGGTGAGGCCAGAGTGTCTCTGTCTTCCCTGAGAGATGGTGGCTTTTGTTACAGAAGCCTCTCCAGATGAGAGCAGGTACACAGGACTCCACAGCTGGTGGCCCAGCACCATCTGGTGACTGCTGTTCCTAACTTCTCATTTCGTTGCTCCTTTCATTCTTCCAACTTGATGCTCTTGAACTTGAACACTGCCAGCTGCCTTCACTGTGCTGGCAAATGGTGGGAGGACCAGATCCCTGAGCATGCTACTGGAAGGACCCCTGGGTTTCAAGCCTGCTCACCTGAGGCTGAGCTGAGCCTGGACCAGTGGTGACCATGCCCCAGCCTGGGCACCTTGAAGAGAAAGTTTCTGTAACTGTGGGAGCTGAGGTTGGGGAAGTGCAGAAGCCACCATGGATGGGTGGGACTGGACCTGGGGTTCCCATGCTTCTCAGGGTGAACCATGTAGGGGGACCTGTTTCCACCAACTTCTCGAGAAAGTTATTTTATAGCTTCTTTTGGCTCCAGTCCAGTTCTGTGGGCAGGGCTGGAACAGGAACTTTCTGCTGGGACTAAGGGGCAAGTAGGGAGGCCCATATGCATGTGGCTTGTTTACAAAAAAACACCAGAGACTTCAGGGTAAGTACTTGTCCTGTTTTACCCACTTCCACCCCTAAAGTGAAGAAAACCAAGACTTCTTCATTTCCGCGTCCCCATCTTTGGCACTGAAACAGCCATCTGACCTGTCTCACCTCAGGATTCTTGGGGACAGTATAAAGGGTCTTGAATTTCATCTGAGAGTTCATAGTTCAATTTTTCCTCTCCTCATCTCAAAGTCCCTGTCTGAAGACCCTTTCTCTCAGTACAGTCCCCACAAATTGCCGAAATGGCTTTAAGGAAAACAGCAATACAACACTCAAATCCCTGGTGCTCCTGCCCCAACCCTTTCCAGGAAGAGTGGTCATCCTCAAAGCCCATTGGAAGCTCAATCTCTCCTTTAAACTCCCTGCTCATTTCCACCCAAGGACCCAAGGTTCCCTGTTCTGTTATCTTTTGTGAAGGCAGAATAAAAGAAAACCATTGAGGCAGGCTCGGCCTCAGTCTTGAACCCGCCCATCTACCAGGTGCTGACCACCTGCCTTGGCCTGTGCTGAAGGCCCTGCAGGTGCATTTCCCCATCTGGTTTCCTTTTGCCCTCTCCTCAGGTACCTGCCAGTGCTTCTACACAAGCCTCAGGCCAAAACTCAGCCCCCGTAGCATGATATTCAAATACCTAGGAGCTCAACGTTTGGGAGTACAGTATGTATACAATGTGGACTGACAAAATTCAGTTAATTAACATTACATGTAGCTCACACACACAAAAAAAGTACAATTTTATCTGTCAATTTAAAAATGAAAAATTTAAAAAACCCAAGTGCTTCAGGTGTTGACTCCAGTGCCTGCTGATCTCACAGCTGGGTTCCTTTCCAGTCCAGGGCCTCTCAATGCACCAAGACTTTTTACAGAGACCCACAGCCCTCATTTTCCAGCTGACCATCAAAAGAAGTTTTAAGGAGAGAAATGTTCAGGGGGTAGTTCTACTGAGCAAGTATTTTCTGTTCCTTTAGACACAAAGGGAAATGATGCTTTTCCACTCCAGCCCTTTAGGTTTGTGCTGGCTCACAGCCTGTGGGAGCCAGAACCCTTGAGGTCAGTGACTGATGCCTTAGCAGTGGCCAGGGAGAAGCCTGTACTCCCTGTGGTGGGTCCTGCAGAGCCTGGAGGCTGGCTTGGTTCAACCATGGTTAAGTTGATCCCTACAGTGGCTGGCTGGTTGGGGACTTGAAACCAGTGGTTTATGTTCTTATACCTGGATTTATTTAAAATATCCACCCAGCCCACTTCCCTAGTATTGAGGATTAGCATTCATGAAGTGCCTGTGAGGTGCTGTGGAGAAACTAAAGCACCATAGAGGAAGAGAGAACTCTTTCTGTTGCAGAGTGAAGGGGGCTCAAGCTCTGTGCAGCCTGTTTCTAATTAGTAACTATGCTGTTATTAGCTGATCAGCTGTAAATCACATATCAATAAGTGTCTCATTTCTCATTTGGGGACAGATGGTATCAGATCTGATCATTTTATCTCAAAATGCAGGGAAAGACCTCCCCTGGGACTACTTACCTTGGTCTTTTCAGTTCTGTCTGACCTGGGAGCTTTTAAGGCCTATTTTCGGTTATTTGAAGTCACAAGTGTGATTTTAACTGAGGTTATCTATACATGGCAATCAGCGCTCCACGTTGTTGAATGCAGTTAACACACCTGGGCAGCCAGGTGGAGCCAATCTGAATATTAAACATTAGTAACTCCTACATTACTTTATGATCGCACTGTGAACACAGTCTTTGACTTCTTTCCCTGCACCTCCAGGATGCGTCTCCAGGTGGGGAACACTGAACTTGGTACCCGTGGGATCCTGGGAGGGGCTATTGAATGCAGAACCCCCTTCCCTTCATCTAATATCAGGTCCTGGGGCCTGGGAATTGGCACTTTGACTTTGCAAGAAGAAAAAGTAGGTCCAGATCTTCAACATGTCGGCTTAGGACCAGACTTCCTTAACAGGACTCCCATAGCGCAAGAAATTAAAGCAAGAATCAATAACTGGGAGAGATTCAAACTAAAAAGCTTTCTCTCAGCAAAGGAAACTATCAGCAATGCGAAGAGAGGGCCTACAGAGTGGGAGAATATCTTTGCCAATCATACTTCAGATAGAGCACTAATCTCCAGAATCTATAAAGAACTCAAAAAACTCTACACCAAGAATACAGACAATCCAATCAACAAATGGGCTAAGGAAATGAATAGACACTTCAAAGAAGAAGATCTACAAACAATTAACAAACATATGGAAAAATGTTCAAAATCTCTAGTAATAAGAGAAATGCAAATCAAAACCACCCTAAGATTCCATCTCACCCCAATTAGAATGGCGATTATCAAGAATACAAGCAACAACAGGTGTTGGCAAGGATGTGGGGAGAAAGGTACACTCATGCAGTCACTCTGGAAAGCAGTGTGGAGATTCCTTAGAAAACTTGGAATGTAACCACCATTTGACCCAGCTATCCCACTCCTTGGCCTATACCCAAAGGACTTAAAATCAACATACTACAGAGATACACAGCCACATCAATGTTCATCACTGCTCAATTCACAATATCCAGACTGTGGAACCAACCTAGATGTCCTTCAATTGATGAATGGATAAAGAAACTGTGGTATACATATACAATGGAATATTACTCAGCCATAAAGAATGATAAAATTATGGCATTTGCAGGTAAATGGATGAAATTGGAGAATATCATGCTTAGTGAGATAAGCCAATCTCAAAAAAACTAAAGGACAAATTATCTCGCTGATAAGCGGATGAGGACATGTTCCTGCCCCAAGGAAGGCACAGTTGTGCTCATCCCTCGTGGGAAGGCCAGGGATACAACTATCTTGCTCTCATTTCCTTCTTCCTGTGAGCCTGGAGACTCTCTGTCCCCTTTCATGACTTCAAATCTTTGTTTCAGAACCCCTGCCATGAAGACTGTGTAGTGCATGAATGAAGCAGAAATGGTGGATGTAGCTCTGGGGATCCTGATTGAGGTAGTCCGCTGTGTCCCTTTCTGCTCTTAGGACCAGAGACTTCATGGACAGAAACCAGTCCAAGGCTCTTGGTCACTGTCAGGGATTCTGCTTCTGTTAACTGGCTTATTCCATGTGTTCCTTCCTTCCCTTATTTTTCCCTCAGCCATGCTGTCCCTGGCTTTCCCCATGTGGGGTGAGCCTTTGGGACTATATACCTGGAACAGGTGTGTGTGAGAGACAAGCATGCACCATGACTCTGTGTTGATATGTGGAAGGGACACAAAATGTTCACCTTATTGTTTTCTCAGAAGGGTCTCAGTCAGTCAAGATCCTTCTCAACTTCTGCACCTCTCCTTAGCAGAATGCTGGGGAAGTCATTGGCTTCCTGAAGTAATAATAAGACCACTGTACAGTTGTATAGCAATTTACAGTTTATCATGTGCTGTTTTACACAGTGTTTACCTCATTAATCCTCACAATAACACTTGTGGTTTATTAAGATACTGTTACCCCCAAGAAGCTGGGACTCAGGGTTTCCTTAGTTCTGTGATGCAGCCTGGGCCCCTCTCATTCTCTCACCCTACATTCCTATTGGTTTCTTCTTTCTGCTCAGCTGTTCCTCACACCCCTGCCTGTTGGTCTCCCAAGTTGGTTCTGATTGCTTAAGAACCTGAGGAGTTTGGGGAGAAGTCCGTGGAAGTGATGCCTGGCCTGGTCATGCACAGTTGCTTCTGGATCTGTCCCACCTCACTGATGGACATTGAGCCTGCCATTTCTTCTACTCCACAGTGCCGCACACAGGAAAAGCCCTGGGAACAGTTACCTCTGGTGGATGTTGATAAGCTGGAGCTCTACCCCATCTGCTCCATATCTCCTCACACAAGTTCTCCTAGGAGCAGCAGTGAGGAAGAGGATGGTGGGAAATACAGGGCTGCCTGGGGCCTCAACCCTTCCCAGGGACTAGGGGCTTCTAGCTCTACCTGCAGGGAGGTGGAGGAGGAAGATGTGTTGAAATATGTCAGGGAGATATTTTTCAGCTAAAGATATACTGTTCACTGGACTTTCTTCAGAGAGCTGCTGTGGGGGCTGTGGCCTCCAACCCCACCCTGGGGTGCAGGTGTGGCTATCTGTGCTCCCAGCTTTGCCCCTCCCTGGCCCTGGCATCCTAGATCAGAAGCTCCAGGTGCCCTGGGCCTTTCTGCAGGGGGTGCTGTTTCCAGTGGGACAGTGAGAACTCAAAACAAGTTCCCATTAGAGTTTCTCCTCATCTGGCACAGAGCATTGGAATCCCAATTGTCAGTTTTCAACATTCTAAAGAAAATGAGGCCACAGTGTCAAGCTTTTAATAACCAAAGAGACAACAATGTTCAAGGAAAAGCATGGCTGCTGAATAACTGTTCCCTAGGCTTTCATCAGCATGATCTCTCCCCTTCAGAGGGGTGAGGGCCAGCCTCAAAGACACACAAGCTATCCACAGTTCCCATTCCACCTGGGAGTGTGAGGCTTTTCATGCAGAGACTGGCAAGCCAGGCCAGCATCCCTTAATTGCCACCTCTCTTCTGCCTGGCAGCTTCTACCTTGTTCCTGGGAAGGTTTATAGCAAGAATGGATTGGGAGCCCACAGACACTAAGGACAAAAGATCACACCAGAGTCCATGTTTCCACCTCTGTATTCAGTGTGGCTTTGGAAAGGCATAGAATGAGTACATCATTGCTGTACAGGTTTTCCAACATACAGGTGCCATAAATACAGAGTTCTCAATGCATGAGTTGTGGTGCTTCTCTCCTTCCCAGTTCTGAGTGGAGATGAGAGGGGACATAGCCTCTGTGTATGGATCCATTTGGTCTAGTCCACTTTCTCTGGCCCAAGGATCTGGTGCATCCTGCCCCACCTTCCAGGGTCACAATGATAGGAGTGCATGCCTGCTGACTCCTGCTCTGTCCTTTATGGAGGGACCTCCAAACCTCTAATTTTCTTTGTACCACATGTGTTCTGTCTTTATTGGATTCCTTGGGGGCCATTCCTGGGCCATGGGGATGGAGTCCTGGTGAGGAGCTCATTGCAGCAAGCCACTCATCACTGACAAGCGTTATGTCCACATTGTAACCAGACAGTGGAGTTTCTCGAGTGAGATGCCATCTTCTTGTCCCACATATTCCCAGCACAGTACCGAGATGGTCCATTTGTGCTTCCTACTGGAAATACGCAGACTTTAGGAACTGGGTCCGGACAGGTTAGAGGCTGGCCTTTTCCTAAACATTTCACATGAGAGTGTCAAGATACGCGGTTGGAAACCCGTGACACTCACTGTTTGCCCTGTCCCAAAGTCTGTCCTGTTTTTTTTTTTTTTTTCATTTTTTTAACAATCCTGGTGATCATGTTCTCATGACAATGAGCTTTTTAATTCCTTTTAATGACCAGCCAGTGCTTCCTTCAAAGGGCAAAAGGGTACACTGCTGATTCATTGTAGCCATTTTTAGATGAGCTTTTTCCTGTTTATAAGTAGTACATGCCAGCTGCCAAAAACTAGAAAATATTTGAAAGTGTAGAAAAAAGTCTAAAACCCATCTGTAACTCCTGGTCATAGAAATAGCCACTCTTAACACTCTGTAAGGTTGTTTTATAAGTTAGGATCACATAAATATATGTTTGCATTCCACTTTGTGAACATCATTGTAAAATAAATGTTTCCCTATGTTCTAGAAATGTTTCCTAAATGACACTTTTAAGGGCTTCATATAGCCATATCAGAGCTTAAAGTGTTTATAAACTGTATTTTATAACATTATTTTATAATAATATAATGATACTGTGACTATGTGAATCAATTTATCCTCCCAGCAGCAGTGTAAGAGAATGCTTATCAGTTTTTTAAATTTTTCTCCCAGCTTTTCTTTTTTTTTTTTCTTTTCTTTTCCAGGGTAATGGTGTCACTATTCTGTAACAGGCTGGCCTTGAACTCTTGGGCTCAAATAGTCATCCTACCTCAGCCTCCCAAGAGCTAGAACTACAGGCATGTGCCATTGTCCTCAAGAGTGCTTGTTCCCTAGAATTGCATATTCTCGAGTAATTTAGTCTTACATAGTGACAGGTGACTCGTTATTTTCTTTCAGAGTTAGTAAAGTTCAATATTTTCAAGTAATGACCACCTATATTTCTTCTTTTATGAAGGGCTATTCTTTTGCTGAATCTACACCAAGTCAATTTTGACAAATCTAAGCAGTCAAATTAGTATCAATGAATCAAACCACTCAAGTTAATATTGAGGAATCTATCAAATTGGGTTGATAAGATCAAATCTACTTAGATGAATCAATATTGATGTATCTACACCAAAGTGTCTATATCAATAAATCTACCCCAACTTGTAGATATCAATGAATCTCACCTACGGATCCATATAAATGAATCTACTCTTAAGTGTGAATATCAATGAATCTACACTGATGGGTTGATATTGGTGAACCCTTCACATCAAATCAAAATGGACAAATCTACCCCTTAGAGTTGACAAATCTACTCCTTTGAATCAATATTGACCAATCTACCCTAAAGAGACAATATGGATGAATCTACCTAATGAGTTGATATGAATGAATATACCTGATGGGTGGATATCAATGAATCTGCCCTGCTGGGTGGATACTGATGAATCTGCCTCTATAGGTTGATATCTATGAATCTACCCTGATGTGCTGATATGGGCAAATCTACCCCAACTGGTCACTGTTGATGAATCTACATTGACCACTCAATATTAATGAATCCACAAGTTAATATTGACACATCTACTCCAATGAGTTGATAATGATGAATCGATACCAAAGAGTTGATAACAATGAATATACACTGACTATTGATATTGATGAATCTACACCAAGGGACAATATCAACAAAATTACACCAACCAGTCAATATCAATAAATCTACCTCAACTGGTCAATATTGGTGAATATATACTGACCAATCAATATGGATGAATCTCTACCAATGATTTGATATCAACAAATCCAAATTGATGAATCAATATTGACAAATTGATATCAACAAATCTACAGTGAAGTAATAAAATTGACAAATTTGCATTGATGGATCTACACAGATGTTTTGATATGATGAATCTACATAGTTGAGTCAATATCAATGAATCTACAATGATGTCACAAACTGATGAATCTACACAAGTTGATATACATAAAACTACACTGGGTCAATACCAACAAATCTTCCCTGTTTATTCAAATTTGATGAATGTACAGTGATGAGTAAAAACTGATAATCTACACTGAAGCATCTACACCAATAGTCAATATTAAAAAATGTACACCAATGAACCAATGCAACAAATATACCTCATCGAGGTGATATCAGTGATAATACCCTGATGAGTAAATATTGAAATACCTACTCTAACAAGTTAATATTCATGAATCTATTCCAAAGTCAATATGACAAATCTATGCCAATGATGCAATATTGATGAATCTACCCCATCAAGTTGATATCAAATAATCTATCCTGACCATTTGTTATTGAGGAATCAGCTCCTACCAGTTATTTCTCACAAGTGGCTCCTATATCTTGCAAAATGTTTAGGGTGATGGGAACGTGTTTTTGCTCTAATAAGGACTTTTGTTGGATCTATAGTGTAGTTTCAGGATTGAGGGTGATCATGAGGAAGATGAAGCCCTGACAAAAATTTTAGAACTTTTCTTTCCTCACCTAAGTTGAGGAAAGAAGCTAGAGATTGAAATAATACCCATCAGGCCTAAATGATTAAGTCTTCACAAATGTCTGTACAAGATGTGGTCACAGAGTTTTTGAATTGCTGTACACAAGCAAGCTTAAGGAGAATGTTGCACCCCAACTCCATGTGGGCAGAGTCTGTTGCACTGGGGACCCTGCAGGGCCTCATCCTCTGAAACTTGTCATTTGACCATAATTTTGTCTTTTATAGAATGTCATCAAAGGTGGGCCATACAGCATCTTGTCTCTTCAGTTGGTTTTATTGCACTTAACAGCACAATAGGTAGGATGTATCTGTGTTTATTTGTAACTTTGTGGTTTATTTCTTTCTATTATGGATGGGTTGTGCATTCAGCTACAGAAAGGTTTTTGGATATTTTATCTAATCAGCATCATAGTTCTGACGTGCATAATTGCATGGTAGTTTTGGTTAGACATGATTTTTCAGAGCATGTTTCTAAATGCAGATTAATTATGGGCATAGAGTTGGGTCAGAGATTAAATTTGTTTTGCCTTGGAAGGCACTGACACACCATCTTCCAAAGTGACTACATCATGTGTCTTTCCAATAATGCCTGAAAATGCTGGTGTTCCATATCCTATTTTTTCAGTGTAATGATTTCTTAGAGTTTACCAGTGGTAATTGCAGTGCCAAGCTACTATTGTTTTAATTTATTATTTTCTAACATGATAAGAGAGTGAGCATCAATGAGTATAACTGTTTTCTGATTTTATACTTTCTTGTTCAGTTGTCTGCTCAGATATCTACTTTTGTGCATTGGAGATTGAACCCAGGGATGAGTAGTCACTGAGTCACATCCCTAGTTCTTTTTTTGTTCTTGTTTTGGTATTTTTATTTGAGACAGTGTCTCCTTAAGGCTGGTCTCAAATTTGCAATCCTTCTGCCTCAGACTTTTGGGGAATTGGTATCACAGGTATGCAACACTTCAGTTGGAAAAAAATGTTAAATTTTTTAAGTCCATGTTATTGGTATATTTCTTCTGTCCATTGGCTTTAGGTAGCACGTGTTAAAACTAATGACCAAGGCACAGAAATGTCACTCTGTCTTAGAGAAATGATCCATTATGTGTGAGGCCATGTGTTTGATCCCCAGTACATGAACACACACACACACACACACACACACACACACACACACACACACACGCACACACATACACACTCAACATTAAGTCTAAGATCACATAGATTTTTATGTTTTTCTTCTGGAATATATTTAGTTTTCTTAGATTTTAGTTTTGGAGTATAATGGGCTATTTTTGGTATGAGTTTTCTTTTGTGCCTACATTCATTTCACTCCATATAATTTGCAAACACTTGGTGCACATATTGCATTTTTAAAATATCATGAAAATGGATTTCATTTGAACATACATGCTACTTGTGCAGCATTCCATTACCAGAAAAGCATGTTGTGTAATTAGCGAAGTTAAAATAGTAGGCTTATATTTATAGTTTCAATTCTGAAAATAGAAACCTGAATAAAACAGCCACTTTAAACTTGTTCTGGCAAACCTGCTGTAGATATAGTCTAAGGTAGTTAACCATATAAGCCTTTTAAACTCTTAATGCCCTCCATATGAGTCAGCAGTTAAGGAGATTATAGAACCCATGAAAGCTTTTTGTATGTATAACTAGGTTTTATTTTTCTTATGTTGCTGATTTTACAATTCTGACTAAAGCTGACCTGAAGGGTCAGTTTATAATATTCTAGTGCTTTAATGCCTATTTTTTTTTTTTTTTGGAGGGATGGGTAATATTATTTGAACAGATGCAGAAGGAACTGTTAGTGAGTCAAGGCAAACACATTTGAAATAAAGGAATTGTGTATTAACATGTTAACAATTCATAACTGCACTTTTTATGACATTTTGAAAATCTATTTATAGGTACAGAAAAATGGGTTTTGTTAAACTGTATCACATTTATACTTGCAGAAATTTATTTCATTGTTATTAGTAGGAATTTTATTGGTTCAATAAAATTGGCAAAACTGAAAAAAAAATAGTAGGCTTACAACTGTGGGTGAGGATGTTATATCAAGAGGTTTTTACTCCTCTCACTATTGAAAAGCAAAGAAAACTCACATAACAAGTCTTTCAAATATTCAGTGTTGTATATGATGTGTCCCTATACATGTATGATGCTATAGATGATTCACTTTGAATTTCTGAGAGCCACATTTTTCTGCTATCTACAGAAGCATCCACCTCTCTCCTGAAGATACTGTGTACCTCAGAGGGGATCTGGTTTCCATGCTTCATGAAGTACTTCAGAGAGGAAATAAAGTTCAACTGATACCCCATGTGAGTATGTGGTCAGTACCTGTGGCCCAAGCACATGGCCAGAATGGGGCTCTGTTACCAGTGCCACAGCATAGACTGGACCCTCATGACTTCAGCTCTGAGTCATCCTTAGAGTCCTCATCTGGAATGGAGCCACAGCTTGCTCTGTGGAGGGCCCATGAAGAAGAAGAAGATACATCTGCAGGTGTTAGAGAATTTCTTCCCGTTCAGGACTGCTCCTAGTGAACCTCAACTGGGAGCAATCAGAGAGGTAAGAAACAGAGCACTGCCTGGAAACAAGAGTGTACATTCCCAGAAGACTCCATAAGAAACAAAAGGACCCAAACATTCCCCATAACTGAAATAGTACAGGAGTTATCCATTCAAACCATTAAAACATAATGGTCTATATCCTGCTTCTCTGGGAGAATCCCATCAGAAATAAAGCAGTTAATTGAATGGACCATTCCTAGTCATACGCAGGGTTCCATGCCACTTGGGGTTTGGCTCTTCAAATATGAACTGCAGTCTTGCTCCTGAGACCAACCAAATAGCTCCAAAGTCCCAGCATTTTTGTCAGAATTATCATATCCTGAGTGCACAGGTACAGATGCAAGAACCCAAGAAGTGACAGATGTAGCCCATACTGACTCACTGCACCTTGGTAACCTGAGGCCAGAAGGTAATGTCTGTGGGCATTGTTTATATGGATTCTCAATTTTGGGCTTTCATTGACTGTTCTGGGTTCCATATTGTGTCTTTAAGCATTGCTTTTGCTTAATTACGATCGCAACAGGGCAACTGTTGTCATGAATACATCATTAAATAATGTATTATTTTTTCTAGGTGGGTCTAACTCCGAGGAAATCATTGTTCAAAAATTTTTTTTCTTGTGTTTTTCTATTGAGAATTTGGCACATTACACCTTTGTCTTGGATGATATAGTCATACAGGGAATAGTAAAATCCTCGGAGCTTGGTGCCTCAGTACTTAGAACTGGTGATGCTGTCCTTTAAAGTGTAAAAACCTGCGCTGAACTGATTTGGTACAGATCCATATTGGGGATATTGGTAGAAACATGTATTGGAGGCAGGGGACTAGCATTCAGGTAGGCTTTATTGAGGTACTTGTTCATGGGGCTTATTTGTTAAGACAGTGAATCTGTCACCTTCTGAATTAAACCCACTGGAAACAAGACCCATCACCCCCTTTCTGTGAGTTCTTATTTTCTCCTGTTTGGATAGTTAAGTAAAAAATTCCAGCATGGGAATTTTGAGGCACTTTTTCAAGAGTGTCCAACAAAGAGAATCTGTCACCAACTCCACTTGTTAACTTAATTGTTGTGTATAGTAACATGGAAAATGATTATCCTTAGCCTAATACCATAAGATGAATAAATTTAGGATCAGGAGAAAAAAGGAGAGAAATTTTCATGCGTTTGACTTCTATCTGTTTAAAAACCAGGGATGATTTCCTGTTTTAAAATTTATTGGAGCTTGATGGTGTATGAAGTCCAGCACCAATACGGATCTTTATTTTGGTGATTTTCCCCAAATTTTTTTTTTAATTGTAAACAAATGGGATACATGTTGTTTCTCTGTTTGTACATGGCGTAAAGGCATACCATTTGTGTAATCATAAATTTACATAGAGCAATGTTGTTTGATTCATTCTGTTATTTTTTCCCTTCCCCCCACCCCTCCCACCCCTCTTTACCCTCTATACAGTAGTTCCTTCCTCCATACTTGCCCCCCTCCCTAACCCTAACTCTAACCCTTCCCTCCCCCCCATTATGTGTCAACCTCCACTTATTAGCGATATCATTCGTCCTTTGGCTTTTTGAGATTGGCTTATCTCACTTAGCATGATATTCTCCAATTTCATCCATTTGCCTGCAAATGTCATAATTTTATCATTCTTTATGGCTGAGTAATATTCCATAGTATATATATACCACAGTTTCTTTATCCACTCATCAATTGAAGGGCATCTAGGTTGGTTCCACAGTTTGGCTATTGTGAATTGAGCAGCTATGAACATTGATGTGGCTGTATTTCTGTAGTATGCAGATTTTAAGTCCTTTGGGTATAGGCCAAGGAGTGGGATAGCTGGGTCAAATGGTGGTTCCATTCCAAGTTTTCTAAGGAATCTCCACACTGCTTTCCATAGTGGCTGCACTAATTTGCAGCCCCACCAGCAGTGTATGAGTGTACCTTTCTCCTAACATCCTCGCCAACACCTGTTGTTGCTCGTATTCTTGATAATCGCCATTCTAATTGGGGTGAGATGGAATCTTAGGGTGGTTTTGATTTGCATTTCTCTTATTACTAGAGATGTTGAACATTTTTCCATATGTTTGTTGATTGCTTGTAGATCTACTTCTGTGAAGTGTCTATTCATTTCCTTAGCCCATTTGTTGACTGGACTGTTTGAATTCTTGGAGTAGAGTTTTTTGAGTTCTTTATAGATTCTGGAGATTAGTGCTCTATCTGAA
This sequence comes from Sciurus vulgaris, assembly GCF_902686455.1. Taxonomy (NCBI): domain Eukaryota; kingdom Metazoa; phylum Chordata; class Mammalia; order Rodentia; family Sciuridae; genus Sciurus; species Sciurus vulgaris. The sequence continues at coordinate 281,410 of NW_027632425.1, forward strand.
GTATGATTGGCAAAGATATTCTCCCACTCTATAGGCTCTTTCTTCGCATTGCTGATAGTTTCCTTTGCTGAGAGAAAGCTTTTTAGTTTGAATCTATCCCAGTGGTTGATTCTAGCTTTTATTTCTTGTGCTGTGGGAGTCCTGTTAAGGAAGTCTGGTCCTAGACCAACAAGGTGAAGATTTGGACCTACTTTTTCTTCTATAATCTGCAGGGTCTCTGGTCTGATTCCGAGGTCCTTAATCCATTTTGAGTTTAGTTTCGTGCATGGTGAGAGATATGGGTTTAGTTTCATTCTGTTGCATATGGATTTCCAATTCTCCAAGCACCATTTGTTGAAGAGGCTATCTTTTCTCCATTGCATATTTTTGGCCCCTTTGTCTAGTATGAGAAAATTGTATTTATTTAGGTTTGTGTCCGTGTCCTCTATTCTGTACCATTGATCTACCTTTCTATTTTGGTACCAATACCATGCCGTTTTTGTTACTATTGCTTTGTAGTAGAGTTGAAGATCTGGTATTGCAATACCCCCTGTTTCACTCTTCCTGCTAAGGATTGCTTTAGCTATTCTGGGTTTCTTATTCTTCCAGATGAATTTCATAATTGCCTGCTCTATTTCTGTAAGGTACGTCATTGGGATTTTAATTGGAATTGCATTGAATTTCTATAGCACTTTAGGTAGTATGGCCATTTTGACAATATTAATTCTTCCTATCCAAGAACATGGAAGATCTTTCCATCTTCTAAGGTGTTCTTTAATTTCTTTCTTTAGTGTTGTATAGTTCTCATTGTAGAGGTCTTTCACCTCTTTTGTGAGATTGATTCCCAAGTATTTTATTTTTTTCGAGGCTATTGTGAATGGGGTAGTTTTCCTAATTTCTCTTTCTGAAGATTCATCACTTATGTATAAAAATGCGTTGGATTTATGGGCATTGATCTTGTAACCTGCTACTTTACTGAAATCACTTATGAGTTCTAAGAGTTTTCTGGTGGAATTTCCAGGTTCCTCTAAATATATAATCATGTCATCAGCGAACAGGGATAGTTTGAGTTCTTCTTTTCCAATTTGTATCCCTTTAATTTCTTTGGTTTGTCTAATTGCTCTGGCCAGAGTCTCAAGAACGATGTTGAATAGAAGTGGTGAAAGAGGGCATCCCTGCCTTGTTCCAGTTTTTAGGGGGAATGCTTTCAGTTTTTCACCATTTAGAATGATATTAGCCATGGGCTTAGCATAAATGGCCTTTACAATATTAAGAAATGTTCCCACTATCCCTATTTTTTCTAGTGTTTTGAGCATGAAGGGGTGCTGTATTTTATCAAATGCTTTTTCTGCATCTATTGAAATAATCATGTGATTCTTGACTTTAAGTCTATTAATATGGTGAATTACGTTTATTGATTTCCTGATGTTGAACCAACCTTGCATCCCTGGGATGAAACCCACTTGATCATGGTGCACTATCTTTTTAATATGTTTTTGTATGCGATTTGCTAAAATTTTGTTGAGAATTTTTGCGTCGATGTTCATTAAGGATATTGGTCTGAAATTTTCTTTCCTTGATGAGTCTCTGTCTGGTTTAGGTATCAGTGTGATATTGGCTTCATAGAATGAGTTTGGGAGGGTTCCCTCCTCTTCTATTTTATGGAATACTTTGAGAAGTATTGGAATGAGCTCTTCCTTAAAGGTTTTGTAGAACTCGGCTGAGAACCCATCTGGTCCCGGACTTTTCTTTGTTGGTAGGCTTTTGATGACTTCTTCTATTTCAGTACTTGAAATTGGTCTATTTAAATTGTTTATGTCCTCCTCATTCAGTTTAGGCAATTCATATGTCTCTAGAAACCTGTTGATGTCTTCGAAATTTTCTATTTTGTTGGAGTATAGATTTTCAAAATAGCTTCTAATTATGTTTTGTATTTCCATCCTGTCTGTTGTGATATTTCCTTGTTCATTCCGAATTTTAGTGATTTGGGTTTTCTCTCGTCTTCTCCTTGTTAGTGTGGCTAAAGGTTTATCAATTTTGTTTATTTTTTCGAAGAACCAACTATTTATTTTGTCAATTTTTTGTATTGTTTCTTTTGTTTCAATTTCATTGATTTCAGCTCTGAGTTTAACTATTTCCTGTCTTCTACTACTTTTGCTGCTGTTCTGTTCTTCTTTTTCTAAGGCTTTGAGCTGTAGTGTTAGGTTGTTTATTTCTTGAGTTTTACTTCTTTTATTAAATGCGCTCCATGAAATAAATTTCCCTCTAAGTACTGCTTTCATAGTGTCGCAGAGATTTTGATATGATGTTTCTTTGTTCTCATTTACCTCTAAGAATTTTTTAATTTCCTTCCTAATATCTTCTGTTATCCATTCATCATATAATAGCATATTGTTTAATCTCCAGATGTTGGAATAGTTTCTGTGTTTTACTCTTTCATTTATTTCTAACTTCAATCCATTATGATCTGATTGAATACATGCTAGTGTCTCTATCTTCTTGTATTTGCTAACATTAGCTTTGTGGCATAATATATGGTCTATTTTAGAGAAGGATCCATGTGCTGCTGAGAAGAAAGTGTATTCACTCTTGGTTGGATGGAATATTCTATAAGTGTCCGTTAAGTCTAAATTATTGATTGTGTTGTTGAGATCTATGGTTTCTTTGCTCAATTTTTGTCTGGAAGATCTGTCCAGTGGTGAGAGAGGCGTGTTAAAATCACCTAGTATTATTGTGTTGTGGTCTATTTGGTTTCTGAAATTGAGATGGATTTGTTTGACATACATAGATGAGCCACTGTTTGGGGCATAGATGTTTATGATTGTTATATCTTGCTGATTTATGCTTCCCTTAAGCAGTATGAAATGACCTTCTTTATCCCTTCTGACTAACTTTGGCTTGAAGTCCACATTATCGGAAATGAGGATGGATACTCCAGCTTTTTTGCTGAGTCCATGTGCATGGTATGTTTTTCCCCATCCTTTCACCTTTAATCTATGGGTATCTTTTTCTATGAGGTGAGTCTCTTGCAGGCAACATATTGTTGGATCTTTCTTTTTAATCCAATATGTCAGTCTATGTCTTTTGATTGATGAATTCAGGCCATTAACATTCAGGGTTATTATAGAGAAATGATTTGGTTTCCCGGTCATTTGGTTCATTTTTAAAATTTTGTTTATTTATTTGTTTGACACAACTTGTTTCCTCCTTTATTTGACAATTCCTTTAGGATAATTCCTCCCTTTGCTGATTTGCTTCTTTGTTTTTCATCTCTTCCTCATGGAATATTTTGTTGAGAATGTTCTGTAATGCTGGCTTTCTTTTTGTAAATTCTTTTAGCTTTTGTTTATCATGGAAGGATTTTATTTCATCGTCAAATTTGAAGGTAAGTTTTGCTGGGTATAAGATTCTTGGTTGGCATCCATTTTCTTTCAGGGCTTGAAAAATGTTGTTCCAGGACCTTGTAGCTTTTAGGGTCTGGATTGAAAAATCTGCTGATATGCGTATTGGTTTCCCCCTGAATGTAATTTGGTTCTTTTCTCTCACAGCCTTTAAATTTCTGTCTTTATTTTGTATGTTAGGTATTTTCATTATAATGTGCCTTGGTGTGGGTCTGTTGTAATTTTGTGTATTTGGAGTCCTGTAAGCCTCTTGAACTTGATTTTCCATTTCATTCTTCAGATTTGGAAAATTTTCTGATATTATTTCATTGAATAGGTTGTTCATTCCTTTGGCTTGTTTCTCTAGGCCTTCCTCAATCCCAATAATTCTTAAATTTGGCCTTTTCATGATATCCCATAGTTCTTGTAGATTCTGTTCATGATTTCTTACCATCTTCTCTGTTTGTTCAGCTTTGTTTTCAAGGTTAAATATTTTGTCTTCAATGTCTGAGGTTCTGTCTTCCAGGTGTTCTATCCTATTGGATATGCTTTCTATGGAGTTCTTAATTTGGTTTATTGTTTCCTTCATGTCAAGGATTTCTGTTTGGTTTTTTTTCAATATCTCTAACTCTTTATTGAAATGATCTTTTGCTTCCTGTATTTGCTCTTTTAACTGTCGATTGGTGCGATCAATCAATGCTTGCATTTGCTCTTTCATCTCATCATTCAATGCTTGCATTTGCTCTTTCATCTCCTCGTTTGCTTCTCTGATCATTTTAATTATGTACATTCTGAACTCCTTTTCTGTCATTTCTTCTGCCATGCTGTCATTGGGCTTTATTGATGTAACATCTAGATTTGTTTGCAGCATTTTCTTTCCTTGTTTTCTCATGTTGTTCATATATCAGTGGACCGCTGAGATATTGCAGATTTCCTCTGTTGATTTACAATGACCCTGAAGATTTCTATATATATCCCCTCTTAGCCTTCAGTAGGCTGAAGTCTTGGAGGAGGTTGATAATGCGGTGCTCCACAAGGAAGCTGCCTCTCTAGGAGTGGTGGCCTTCAGGTGGGGTATATTCCCTGCTAGTGGGCAGAGGTGCCTCCACTTGTTGACCAATGGTCATCCAAAGGGGACCTAGGCTGTGGGCTGAGGCAAGGCCTGTTTGGGCCTGAGTCTCTGGTTTTACCGTCCTTGTGGGAAACCTCACCCAGCAGGGAAGACTCACCCGGTGGGGAGGTCTCGCTGGTCAGTTTCCTCCTAGAGGTTCCCCTCAATTTACAGCTACTGCCTGGGCTGGGCTGCCTTCCTCTGCAAAGTTTCCAGGGGCCCGGCCCTACCTCCTGGGCCTGGGAGCCTCACCCTTCGCAGATGAATCTCCTTAGGCTGCCCCTCCTCAGAGAATTTGCCCATAGGCCTGGAACCTTCGCTCCGCCCTAAGCCTGTCTCTGTGCGGCTCTTCCACCCAGAAGCCTCCTAGATCCTGGGACCCTGCTCTGCACCTAATCGCCTGGCTGCGTGGCCCCTCCTCTGAGCAGCCACCTGTGGCCCCGAACAATCGCTCTGAGTCCCAGAGACCCGCCACAGGCCTCTTCCTCCAGACAGCCGCCCAGTATGCCGGTGCGGTCACTAGGAGTCCAAGAAACTCACTTCGTGCCTCCTCCTCCCACCAACCACCCGTAGCCCGGGGCAATCAATCACTCCGAGTCGAAGTGACCCTGCCCGTTCCTCCTCCTTCTCCAGATAGCCCCCCGGGTGTTCAGGAGCAGTCCCTCTGAGTGGCTCTGAATCCACGTGACCCGCTGCACGGGTCCTCTGGGCAACCGCCCGGAGCTCTGGTGTGGTCCCTCAAGACCAAGCGTCCCACCACGCTTCTCCTCCAGGCAGTCCCCCTGTGTTCAGGAGCTGTCACTTTAAGACCAAACAACTCACCACTCGCCTTCTCCTCTGAGCAGCTGCCTGGAGCGCTAATGCAGTCACTGCGAGTCCAAAGGATCCGCCGCGCTCCTTCTCCTCCTTCTCCTACTCCTCCGGGCAGGCCCCGGGGTTCAGAAGTGGTCAGAGTCCAAACAGCTCGCCACGCAGCCCCTTCTCTGGCAACCGCCTGTAGTTCCCGTATAGTCACCCGAATCCAAGCGGCTGCTCCTCTTCCTCCTTGTCCTCAGGGCAGGCCCCGGTGTTCAGAAGTGTCGTTCTGATTCCAAACAGCTCGCCGCGCGGCTTCTCCTCTGGCAACCGCCTGCAGCTCTGGCGCAGTCTCTCCGAATCCAAGTGGCCACGCTCCTCTCCTCCTCCTCAGGGCAGGCCCCGGTGTCCTGAGTCCACACAGTTCTCCCCGCCACTCCTCCCCCGGGCAGCCGCCAGAGCCCCAGTGGCTGCTCCGAGTCCCAGCGCTGTGCCGAGCGGCCTCCTCTATGGCGCTCCAGCGGGGGGAGGGGCGTCTCGCCGGCAGTTCTACTTCACAAAGTTTCCTGCGTTCCGGGACCCCCGTCCCATCCGGGATGCCCCCCCAGGGGGTGAGAGTCACCCGGCTACTTTGAGTTGGTCCCAAGCGTCTCAATATCTCCTCTCTTGAATCCTGAGTTCTGGAGCAACACGTAATGCAGCCACCCTCTAGGCCGCCATCTTGAAAAACGATTTTCCCCAAATTTATGTCATCCCCCAGTAAATTTCATGGAACATTGAAGCAGTTAGCAATGCCCTATCTTGGAAGCCATCCCACAGGAGTGATTATGTATATGGATGTGAATTTTCAAGTCTTTTTCAGGACAGATGTCTATCATCTGCCTCCCACCTTTGGTGAGAAGGTAATGAGCAGCAAGTAAGCTGTGTGCACAAGGAACATAGTTCTAAATTTCCTGGGATGGATAAGTAATTCCTGAAGTTCCTTAGGGAAAGGGAAAGATATCACCTCCTTGTGTTCCATTCAAAAGTGAAAACAGGCAGTTCAGTGAAGATGCATTTTGTTAGTATTTGTCCCTTGCAGGAAATGGTCTCCTATTCATTGTGCAGTCCTCAAAACTGAATTGTGTGTTCTTTCTGTTCCAGTAACCTTAGCTATTGAATCAACATTGCTTTCTGGAGCTGAAGAAATAGATTGATTTGGAGAGCACTCTCCTAGCTTGCATAAGGGCCATGGTTTGAATCCCTGGCCTCTCAGACTGGGGTGGGGGTGGGGATGGGGGTGGCAGGAAAAAAAAAAACTCTTGGAGGAGCTGAAGAAATATTGCCTTCTGAAATGGGTCTTGTTTCCAAATTTTAGTTGAAATCATAGAAGGAAACTATCTTCAACTGCACATAAAGCAAAAGGAAGTGGCTTGCAGGGTCAGGGTGTGGTGGCACATTCATGTAATCCCAGAAGCTTGGGAGGCTGAGGTAGGAGGATCCCAATTTCAAAACCAGCGTTAGAAATGGTGAGGTGCTAAGAAAATTCAGTGAGAATTTTCTCCCAATAAAATACAAATAGGGCTCAGGATATGGCTCAGTGGTTCATTGCCCCTGAGTTCAATCCCCCATATCCACCCCAATAAGGAAGTGGCTTGCTGCCAACTGAGAGAAGAAACAAAGACTTTCCATAAAGTCATGGAGAAAATGAAGTCCTCTCCCATGGTTATGACATGATATTGAACAAACTCTTTGGCCATTTTACACCATCCTTTCTTCTTGATAAAATTTGTGAATCAGTAAATTTTATAACCCAAATATTTTCACCTACCTTAGGCACTTAGGACTGAATCACAGCAATTTCAGCTCCTTGCAACTTCAAGGTGTCCCCATGTCTCTGTGAGCTGCCACACCAAGTATTTCCACAAAGCTCCGGAATCCAAGCAGTGCTTTCTGCACTGAAAATTTGGAAACAGACAAAAAGAAGACATCCCATGACTCCACCTTAGAAGTAAAATCTGATGACCCCTGCTGATTTCTGTTTCTTTGAAACAAGATGTTGATGTAGATTCATTAATAGGGGAGGGAGCTGCTGCCCTTGGGCAACAGGATGCTGTGGTGTTTGTGGTCCCTTGTTGTGTAACCACATTATACTATGGGAAGAGACATTGGGACATTTCTACATTGCACAAGAAGCTATTTGCAGGTCTATTTCAAGGGGAGGCACTCTTTAGATGCTCTAGTATGGATTCCATTTTAGAACTATAGTCCACAGAACAGATATTAAATCAGTTTTAGATTCTGTTGTATGGGTAATACATTACATTCAGAGCTAAGTGCAGATATTGTATTATCACAAGATATTATATCATGGATATTATTTTTGTATTAAAAACTATAGGGTAGCTATTACATTTGTTATGGATGCTAGAGCACTCATCTTCTAAAAATATCCTAGTTGTATGGAATCTATTTTATTTATATTAAATGCAGTACTGTGGTTTATGTAATAGTATTAAAACCTTAGGCAATTATATTAGTTGTACTTGCTATAGTATGAATAATGCATCAATATTAAAAGACACAGGAGAGATATTATAACAGTTTGAAATGTTATACTATAGATAGCATATTAGTATTAAGGGCCATACATAAATAGTTATGTCACTTTTAGAAGTTCAAGTATGCATATCATGTTAGGATTAAAGTCAACATGGAAGTTAATACATTTATTTAATAGTATCTCATGAATATTCTTTTAGTTCAATAGCCAAAATGCAGATATTTTATTACCATAAGGTTGTATAATATACATATCATGCTATTACTAAATGCTGTAGAGAACCTGTTTACTAGTTTTAGGTGTTATGTCAAGGATATTAAATGAACATTAGATTGCCACTATGAATATTATAATCATCTTTAAGGTCCCAAGGAATCTACTGTATTAGTAGATTAGTATTAGTTTAACATGGAATAGTAAGAATAGTTCTTTAGCATTAAAGACCACATGTAAATTATTATTTTAGAGGGTACAACAAATATATCATATTCATATTAAGAGGCCCAAGCCAGTGAGCTATTATATTATGTTTGTATTTTATAGAATGGAAAGGATTTTAGTATGAACAGGCAGAGACCAGTGATTACAGCAGTTTTGATGGTATAGTATGAATACAATGTCAGTATTGAAAGACCAAGGAACAGTTTATTTTTGTGTGTTGCTGAGGATTTAATCCAGTGCCTCAAATGTGTTAGGCAAGTGCTCTATCAATAATACACAACTCCAGTGCAAAAGAATAGTTTTTATAATTCACAACTCCAGCCCAAAATAATAGATTTCACATTAGTTTCAGAGGCCATTTTCCATATTACATATATTTGAAAGGACTCAGGGAAACTATTAATTTTGGATGCAAAGTGATTGATAATATTTTAGTATTAAAACCACAGGGCAACTACTATATTAGTTATAAATGCTAATGTATGAATGTTATGTTAATACTAAAGGATGAAGTGCATACTAAGGATATTATGTGAGTATCAACAGTCACAGTAAGGAAAAAATTAGTGTCTTCAGTCACAGTGAATGTATTATGTGAGTGTCAGGTTCCAGAGTGAGGATATTATGTTAGTGTCAGAAGTCAAGTGTAAGCATTATATGAGTGTCAGATGCTAGCGTGAGGAGCATTATGTGAGATTCTTGGGCCAGAGTTACAATATTATGTGAGTGTAAGTGGTCAAATGAGGTAGGTTTTGGAATTTGTTTTGCTGAATATTCATGTGTGGAAAAGTATGATACTCATGATGATCTCATTCACAAAAATGGGATGTTGTGTATGCATACTCATGATCTAGAAGGCATGTTCAACTAAGCTGCTTGCAAATAAATAACATTGTTCTTTGCTTGCATTTTAATTTTTTCTGTAATTCACATATTAAGTTTTACCAAAAAAATGCTATTTTTAAAAAAGATGTCAAATGAGAATTATATGTGAATATGAGGGTCCACATGTCAAATATTTTTTGAGTGTTTTATGCTACAGTTAAGATACTATGTGAGTGTTAGAGGTCAAGGGAAAGAAGTTATCAGAGACAAGGCAGTAGTCAACATCTAAGGGGAACAAGTCTTCACTGTTCTTGAAATCAAAGCATGGATTTGGAAGGGGGAGGCTGAATCCGGTTAGGATTCTATCATAAAATTCCAGGTGAAAGTCAGTGAGGATGTAAGACTGTTCACAGTGGGACAGGGTCAGAGGAGCTGTATCTGCAAGACTCAGGGAATGCCATCAACAGGACAAGGGGAGTAACTTGGGGTTGGGAAAAAGTGGAATTTGTGTATGAAGAGGGTAAAGGACAGAGTAAGCTCATGGGTAAAGAGTTAAGAGTTCATTGTGACCATGCTCAGTTTGAGGATGTTGTAGGACATTTGGGTGTAAGTATCCAGGTGGAGCTGGAAAGAAGGACAGTTTGAGGCTGAAGAGAAGTTAGGGAGTCATCAACATATGAGGGACAGTTAAAATCATGGAAGTGGATACAGTCACTCAGAAGGTCTGCAGCCCAGGAAACTATGGGGTGGGTGATCAGGGAAGTTGTGGGCTGAGTTGTTGAAAGACTGGTAGTTTGAAATTCTATGGTTCTCTGTGTATGATAGATGAGCTCAGGATAAAACAAGTAAAGTGGTGCTCACAAGGGGTAGTTATGGAGTATCCAAAACCAGATTAAGGGGGCATATAGAACTGAGACTAAGGATTCTGTCATTTTTTTCTTTCCCTGAAACTGTGACTTTTGAATGAATATGCTGTTTTAAGGTAATGATTTGGTGGCAGTGCACAGAACTGATGGGAAAGGGGAACTTGAGGAAGGTGGACTGGGTTAGGTAGGTGTGTAGGATACCTTCTCTATAATGATAGGGGTTGAGTACAGAAGGAATTGAAATGAGGGGAGCATAAATTCCAGGAAAATTCAGAAGCCATGGCATTATGCATCATGGCAACCAAGACATGGGGTGGTGGACCCAGCCATGAGCACAGTGATCACACCTTGTTTTAACCTTGTTTGTAGCACCTTGTTTGTAGCATACTTGTACCCTCAGTGTTCGTGGAGGGGATAAATGATACAGTTGACAAAAAATAAAGTTTAAGAAACAGTGGATGTAGAAAGATGATAATGAGTTCAAGTTTGAATATGGGCATTGAAAGTGGAGAAGCCAGTGAAGTGTGAGAGGACAGTATGGGACACACTCAGATTTGCACATGGAATCAGTTCATCAAGTATTGAGTTCTGAGTACTATAGGAGAAAAGATGACAGAAAGAGGTAGCAGAAAGTTAAGCAAATTACCATAAGATGAGGTGGAACATGCTCAAAGTTAAGGGGAAAAAAAGGGTTTACGCAATGTTCTAAAGACACAACAGGGAGAGAACCTCCATCTGGTTGAAGAAGATGAGGAATATCTCCTTTAAGGAGGTGGCATTTAGATGGGCAAAGGGAGGTAGGAGTAGAGAAGAGGGCATCGCAGGACTTGATCCTGGCAAAGGGTCATGTGCAAAGGCCCAGATGGGCACATTTGGATAAGGCCAACACACCTTGTTTGGCCAATGTGTGGGTTTTTTAGATGACTAAGTATTAAGTAGAAAATTAACTGGAGATGAAAAGTCAGTTCCTGGTAGGAGTGTCCTTCCCTTTGCAAATAAATGCTCAGGTGCTTTCTTCCCCAACAGCCTGCAGGATCACGAGCCCCCTATGTCCACTTGTTTAAACAAGCATTATGGGTAGAAGAAGAGAAAGTGAAAGCATGGGTTTTGCTTGTGACTCCTTTCTTTAACACTTTCCCTCAGTCAGCCTTGCCTGCCTGGCTCCCCAAGCCCATGGGGAGAGGTTATAAAAGCTCACACTCTTCCAGAAACTACTCAGTGCAGGATTTATAGGAACTTTCCTTTAAAAAGTAATCAAATAACTCTTTAAGGCTACAGGGCCCCTAGGGAGAACAGAGATGTGTGGGAGGAGTGGGAGATGTCACTTCACAATGTTTATTTGCATACATTGTAGAAGGCATTTCAAACATATTGAAGAAGACAGTGGATTCTGAGGTATTTATCCCTTGGACAGCAATGTGCAGCTTCAGACAATAGTAGGTACCAATTTTAGATAATGGAAATCTGAATCCTAACCCTTTAATTATTAACTCAAGGATTAGAGAGTAATAGAAAGTTAGCTCTTTTGTGCTTTTGACAACTGTCTTTTATTTTGATACTGAACATTGAACCCAGGGCACTTTATCACTGAGAGCTACATCCCTTGTTAATTATTATTATTATTGTTATTTTTATTATTATTAGTTGTTGTAGTAGTAATAGTGGTAGTATTGAGACAAGGTCTCACTAAATTGCTCAGGGCACTGCTAAATTTCAGAGGTTAGCCTCAATCTTGTTACCCTTTTGCCTCAGTCTCCCAGGTTGCTGAGATTACAGGCATGTGCACCACCCTCCCAGACTGAGGACTATTTTCTTAGACATTGAGATGCTTTCATTGATGGATGAACCAGGGGACCCTAAATACCCTGGTAATTAAATGTTAATGTAACATACTGTGTTTGAAAACTGGCTCTGAAGTTACATGCAAATACTACTTCTTGGGTCATGTGAACCAGTGGATTTGAGCCTGAAAAGACAGCTAATTCAGTTTTTGTCCATCTGTTTCAGAGCATTAAGTACTTCTCGATATACAATTGCAGACTCTCATCCATAAATAGATGAATTACAGTCAGTAAAGTCCACTTTTAATTACTGATTCATTTATTCATTCAAACACATTTAAAAAGCACTAGGGGTGAGTGTAGTTGCTATGACTTGTGCTGGACACTTCTACAGGGTTTAGATGGATAATCCAATTTAATCTTCCCAGCAAACTTCCCAGTAATGTAGGTATGGTTTATTCACCCCATTTTACAGATGTTGAAATTGAGGCTCAGAAAGGTTAGGTAGTTTGCCTAAGGTTTCCTAGCTGGTAAGTTTGGTTCTGAGCCTGGCACGACTCATGCTGAGCAGTTAATTCTCAACAGTTAGGCCAGTGGTCCTGGCATACTTGCAAAACTGCCTTGCCTGAAACAAATGAGGAGCTTATTCAAAACATGTATTTACCCTAGTAACCTCATAGGTCATTGATTATGTAGAAAATGCCAGAGTCAAATGATTTTGTATAAACTTGTTTCCTTTCAGCATTTCATGTTCAAAGAGATTTAGATGTTTGTGTCTGTTCCACTGAGTAGAGCAGACCTTTCATTTCAGGTTTAAGCCCAAATGCTCTTGATAATTAATGAAATTGCTTAGACTAATTCTAGGGAAAAAATAACATGTTGGTGACCATAATGATGCAGTCCAAAATGCTGGAACTTTCACTGTGGTTATTACAGAAAACACTGCATTGACACCACAATGCACAGAGGGACTCCTAGTCACCAGAACTGCAAACCCATCCTGGGCTGGGGAGTTTGCCTCTGCTGAGAATAAAAGTCCAGCAGATTTAACAGGCAGAGAATCCTGTTTCTTGTCTTCTTTCTGGCTTGTGGGCCAGGACTCCTGCTGCCTGCATGAAAGCAAATCCCAGTGTGGCACTTTCCTGAGAGACTCAGGAGTGTTGAATCTTCATCCAACCTGACAAAAATCACCACATATAACCTTCACCATTGCCAGGGTATTGAATTCTCACCAATCTCACATCCAGAGTGTAATCTGAAAACAAGTTCAGAGCTTTTTAAGAAGCTGTGACAGGGTATTTTAACATCAGATTCTAAGCTATTACAGGGATGGTCAATAATGGAAGGTGTGAAGACATAATTTTAAAATGTGTATGTTTGCTTTATGTGTTTATAACATAATAGAGTGTCCACTGTAGAAAAACAATTCCAAAGAGAAAGAAAGAAAGAAAGAAAGAAAGAAAGAAAGAAAGAAAGAAAGAAAGAAAGAAAGAAAGAAAGAAAGAAAGCCTCTTCCTGAGATCCCATTTTGTCAGTACACTAAACTTCCTTTAATTTAGGAGGGGGAGCAAGTTGAAGAGATCTTTTGGACAAAAATTGCTACAAATGAGTTTTCCACCAGAATAGCAATACGTTTTTCCTTTGTAAGTTGATAAGTATTAGTGTAGAACAGAAATAAGCTGTTTAAATTTTGCACAAATAAGTTGTGCAGGATTACTAAGATCGTGGGGTTTGCTTCTTGGTCCACAGGAGGGAACATAACATCTCTACTGCTCTGTTGATCACACTAGAGTCAGGGGAACCTCTATCAAGAACTATCTTTGTCCTTTATTTTCAAGGCACCAAATGGATTGCTTCTGACCCCTAGTCCACTACTGGCTAGCTTACATTTTGGGAACAGATTTAGTCCTGTAGCTTTACTGAGTCCTGCACACTGAAGGGCAAATACTCTCTCTGTTCCAGGTGAGTATTTGAAAATAAACTTGTAAACATATAACTTCTAAGAGACACCATCCTCTCAATTCTGCAGAGACTTAAGATGGTGGCTTCTGTCTCATATTTGGTAAATATATTGAGTTTTAAAAGGGTGTTATATATGCACAATTCTGCAAACCCTTTAAGAGGAGATTTTTTTGAGGCAGAAATGGTGTACTTATGTCAACTGTCCATAAGTGCAACAAGTAGTTCTTGAAGTATTTTGTATATTTTAATTTGACTATGAAAACTGAAAATATTTTTAGGAAAGTATAAAACTGAAGAAGAAAACATGATCCAGTTACTCGAAGTACTGATTGACTTTAAATAAATTCAAAAGTAAAAATAGCAACACATTTCCTCTACTGGTATACAAAAATCACCTGCATACTTCTAAATTATAATCAAGTTAATCAAGTTCTTTTTTTTTTTGCTCTTTTTTTTTTATTTTATTGTAAACAAATGGGATACATGTTGCCTCTCTGTTTGTACATGGCGCAAAGGCATACCATTTGTGTAATCATAAATCCACATACAGTAATGTTGTTTGATTCATTCTGTTATTTTTTCCTCTTCCCCCCATCCCTCCCACCCCTCTTTACCCTCTATACAGTACTTTCTTCCTCCATACTTGCCCCCCTCCCTAACCCTAACTCTAACCCTAACACTAACCCTTCCCTCCCCCCCATTATGTGTCATCCTCCCCTTATTAGCGATATCATTCGTCCCTTGTCTTTTTGAGATTGGCTTATCTCACTTAGCATGATATTCTCCAATTTCATCCATTTGCCTGCAAATGCCATAATTTTGTCATTCTTTATGGCTGAGTAATATTCCATTGTATATATATACCACAGTTTCTTTATCCACTCGTCAATTGAAGGGCATCTAGGTTGGTTCCATAGTCTGGCTATTGTGAATTGAGCAGCTATGAACATTGATGTGGCTGTATCTCTGTAGTATGCTGATTTTAGATCCTTTGGGTATAGGCCAAGGAGTGGGATAGCTGGGTCAAATGGAGGGTCCATTCCAAGTTTTCTAAGGAATCTCCACACTGCTTTCCAGAGTGGCTGCACTAATTTGCAGCCCCACCAGCAATGTATGAGTGTACCTTTCTCCCCACATCCTCGCCAACACCTGTTGCTTGTATTTTTGATAATCGCCATTCTAATTGGGGTGAGATGGAATCTTAGGGTGGTTTTGATTTGCATTTCTCTTATTACTAGAGATGTTGAGCATTTTTTCATATGTTTATTGATTGCTTGTAGATCTTCTTCTGTGAAGTGTCTGTTCATTTCCTTAGCCCATTTGTCGATTGGATTATTTGTATTCTTGGTGTAGAGTTTTTTGAGTTCTTTATAGATTCTGGAGATTAGTGCTCTATCTGAAGTATGATTGGCAAAGATATTCTCCCACTCTGTAGGCTCTTCCTTCACATTACTGATAGTTTCCTTTGCTGAGAGAAAGCTTTTTAGTTTGAATCTATCCCAGTTATTGATTCTTGCTTTTATTTCTTGTGCTATGGGAGTCCTGTTGAGGAAGTCTGGTCCTAGGCCAACATGTTGAAGATCGGGACCTACTTTTTCTTCTATAATCTGCAGAGTCTCAGATCTGATTCCAAGGTCCTTAATCCATTTTGAGTTGAGTTTTGTGCAGGGTGAGAGATATGGGTTTAGTTTCATTCTGTTGCATATGGATTTCCAATTCTCCCAGCACCATTTGTTGGAGAGACTATCTTTTCTCCATTGCATATTTTTGGCGCCTTTGTCTAGTATTAGAAAGTTGTATTTATTTGGGTTTGTGTCCGTGTCCTCTATTCTGTACCATTGATCTATCTGTCTATTTTGGTACCAGTACCATGCCGTCTTTGTTACTATTGCTTTGTAATAAAGTTGAAGTTCGGGTATTGCGATACCCCCTGCTTCATTTTTCCTGCGAAGGATTGCTTTAGCTATTCTGGGTTTCTTATTCTTCCAGATGAATTTCATGATTGCTTGCTCTATTTCTGTAAGGTACGTCATTGGGATTTTAATTGGGATTGCATTGAATCTGTATAGCACTTTTGGTAGTATGGCCATTTTGACAATATTAATTCGGCCTATCCAAGAACATGGGAGATCTTTCCATCTTCTAAGGTTTTCTTCGATTTCTTTCTTTAGTGTTCTGTAGTTCTCATTGTAGAGGTCTTTTACCTCTTTTGTGAGATTGTATAATCAAGTTCTTTTTCTGTGATTTAAAAAGAAAGAAAAAGTATCCAGGGCATTAGGTTAAAAAATATTAAAAAATTAGTTGCTTTACTTTGCAAAAACCTCTGTATTAGGAGAGCCTTATTATTCACTTAAATGCTAGAATTTTGCAGTATTATCACTTTCTGTCATGTGGATATTGGTATTTTTTTCCTTTCATACCAAAAGACTGTTCCTCACCCATCCATGTTGCTATTGTTGAGATATATGAGTTTAGGGAGAAAAAATTCTAGGGACAGGAATGAAGGAGGGATAGACACCATGAAAACTCCCCCTGACTGATTCTAGCCTTGTCTCATCCACCCTGCATCCTGTATCCACAGTGTAGTTCATTTCAAGCTAGTTGCAGTTCTTTAGCTCCCATTACATTTAAATATTATATTTATTATTATTAAATAAATGTAGCACTTAGCATTCTGCCTGTTGATCTGGCAAACTTCAGTAGACTGTGGGCCCTCAAGACTACAACTGCATCCTGTTCCCCATGGTGTCTCTAAGCATGCAGCTTGTTGACTGGAGTACAAATGATACCAGCAATTATCAGTGACTCTCTAAATGAAAAGATGCCAAAGAATTCATAAAGAGATGTCAGAAAAAGTAAGTGTTAAAAAAATCAAGTCTTAGCTTTTGAGGTGGTCATTTTGCTTGTCAAAATTATATATGCCAAGTACTATCTCTGTGCCAGAAGCCTGATGTACATGATGAGATTTAGGGTCTCATTGGAAGAATGGTAAGCTAAAGTGATTTTAATTTTTATCTTGCTTCTCTGGCTTACTACTGGAGTTAGGGTGTCATGAAGTGACTATGTCCTTGGAGCAATTGGGTTTCTCTCTTTCCCTGGCTCTTATTCCTTTCACATGAAATCAAGCTTTAGTCATACACAGCAATACATTGATTTTTAAACATTTTAACATAGGCAGGAAAGCAAAAACTAGTAATTGCATGTAAAATTAGCAATGAGCAAATCTAGTACTTTAAAAAAGCTTTAGCCTAAGAATCCTAATCTTTGGTGAGGAGATTAAGGGCCTCATTGTCTGAAAGACTCAAGCTTTGAACAGCAGAATGCTAAAAATAAGTAAAGCAGAATGGACTTATGTGACTCTAGGGCAGGACCCAGAATTTCTGTGGAATTCAGCAAGTATTTGTAAATAATGAATGGTCTCTTTTCCCTCCTTATTTGGAATTCTGCAACATGAGTGAAATATGTCTTGGTGACATCCTGGGAAAACCTTGGGGAATGACTGGAACTATGCTAATTTTCTAATCTAGTATTACCAACAATAAGTATTGTTCATGTTCACGATTTTTCTATACAATATCTGGATCTCTGGGAGTTGGAATATTTATACCCAGTAGTTCTGAAAATTAGCATCCAGTCAATTGGATGGTGTGCTACAGATTTCTGAGTTCTTAGGTCTTAGATTTCTTAGTTTTTAGGTCTGACATAAATATTTCATTCAAGTGCCTAATAATGCTTTTGGTCCAGGGGTGATATTTTGAGAATGACTGAAGGCCAGTTGTTCCTAGTTTACATTTAGAAATATGAAGAATAAATTGCATTGTATGTTGTGAGGGAAGGTTCTGATGATTGGCCCAGGGCACTCCAACACTGAGTTCCATCCTCAGCCCTTTATATTTTGAGAGAGGGTCTTTTTAAGTTGCTGAGGTTGGCTTCAGGTCCCAGACCTGAGTTACTAGGATTACAGTCCACTTCCACTTCAACTGGCTTTATTACTGAATTTAAAAGTATTTAATTGAGATTTCAATTTTAATTTCACCAAATAGACCTGTTTTTTTTCTTTTGGTGCCATTCAAAAGGCAGGATGACCCCCCCCCGCCAAAAAAAAATAATACAACCCAATCTGGATGGCTGACTTGTTATATGTTCATGGACACTCTTTTTCTGATTGGATCATAAACTAAGGAAAAGCACTTATGCACCTTTCAAAATATTATTACCCTTCCAATGAAAAGGGTAGTTGAACATAACAATTTTTAAAATGATAAACATGAAAACATGGTAAGAGAAAGAATTTTCTGAAACTAGACATTGTGATTGATGGATTTTCAGCATTCAGATTATGATTATGTCCCTTCCAAACTTATAAAAGCAATCTATCAAAATAATGAACCTCTCTCACATATACTATTAATGTACTGGCAAAGGAAATAAAACCGGGCTTGGCCTACAACAAACTTTAAGTGATGCTGGCAGGTTTCCTGTTGTGATCTTTACAAAGATAGGCTGGAATCCTGAGGGTGACAGCTGACAGAGCTGAGGATTTTCTGCACATGATCATTCACATACATTCATTGTTCATTCATGTACAATTATTATGGCAGGCTATAGCATATATTAAAGAAATTTGAAATAGGAGAAAAGGCACAAAATGTTCTGGAAGAAGTATGCTTTCTAACTGAGATATATTTTAGTAAATAGATAGATGCCAAAAACACTGTGCTAAGTGTTGAATGTGAAGAACCCAGAAATGCAAATAAATTGAAATGTGTTCTTCAATTGAATAATTCGGGTTTTGAGCTTACATATCTGTACCATTCAAAATTTTTAAACAGATTTTTATCAAATTTGAAATGCACCCAGTTGGTTGAAATCCCATGGAACTACTCAAATTTGCATTTGAGAATGTGTGCTGATATTTTTAGTTTGACAAATATGAGCCAGTGAATATTTTCAATACTCTGCATCAGGGACTGTAAGAGATATACATGTGAATAACAGGAGAGTAAAAAAAGTGAGCAGGAACTGAGGTTCTAAGTGGTTCTTTGCATCCAGGAACTGGGCAGATTCTGAGGAAGAAGTGCCACTTGAGCTGAGATGGGAGAAGGGACAGGATTTTGATAGAGAGCAAAGTATATTTTAGGACTTAATATACCTGCCTGGTTAGGATATGGAAAGTATATTTAGGAAGAGACAGGGCGATAGGTGAAGTCTGAAAAGGAGGCATGGGCCATGAATAGTTCCACCTTAATCTGCTTCAGACAAGATATTCATGTGAAGAAAAAAACTCAATAGAAAGTGGAAGGATGGGCTGGGGATATAGCTCAGTTATTAGAGTGCTTGCCTTGCAAGCAAAGGGCATTGGGTTCAATCCCCAGCACCAAAAAAAAAAAAAAAAAAAAAAAAAAAGGGAAAGAACAGGAAGATAGGAGAATATTATTACACTACTTCAAATACTGGAGGGACAGTGGAGATGGGAATAAATTTGGAAGACATTTCACAGGCAAAATTGAGAAGAACTTGAGTTTTGTTTGAGGAGTAAATAGGTAGTAAAAATGAGGAAGAGGCAACCCGACTACATGACTATGAGACTGGCAGTGTTTTAGGAAGAATACATAATATGCATTCATGTCCTGTGTGCCAGAGAGTATGGGCCACTCATCATGTATATGTGTTCATAATTATCAAATACTAACACAAATCTAGGAGTCCTTTGTGAATTACCAAATTTTTTACCTGGGAAATCATGTCTCATGAAGGTTCATACTTTCCTGTAATCAGAGTGACCAAAGTCTAACTAGTTTTAATGGTTTGACTGTTTTCTTCAAAGATGGTCCCTAGTATCCAGCCTTTATTCAGTGTGTAAGTTTCACCTCTGTAGTAGGCTCTGCAGATGAAAATATCAATAAAATGGAATCACTCTTTAGGACTTGTGTTCTTGTGAGTGGGCTATAGTTGCCTCAGAGCAGTTCATCTTCTACTTTTTTAATTATTTTTTTATTTAGCTTCTAGTTTTTTACAGATTGCATTTTGATTTATTGTACACAAATGGGGTACATCATTTTGTTTCTTGGTTGTACACAATGTAGATTCATACCATCCGTGTAATCATACATGTACATAGGGTAATGATGTCTGCCTCATTCCACCATTTTCATACCCCCTCCCTCCCTTTTCCTTCTATATATTCTATAAAGTTCCCCCATTCTTCTCTCATTCTCCACCCCCATTATATACCATTCTCCACTTACCAGGGAAAACATTCTGCCTTTGGTGTTTTGGGCTTGTCTTATTTTACTTAGCAAGATATTGTCCAATTCCATCCATTTATTCTCAAATGTCATATATTTTTCTTCTTTATGGCTGAATAGTATTCCATTGTGTATATATTCCAGAGTTTCTTTATCCATTCATCTGTCAAAGGGCTTATGCTTTTTTAAAATAACAACTTTTTTGAGGTGTGATCTTCCCACCATGAAATTAACTTGTGAAGTGATCTGTTCCAGCTTTAGGTTATTAGCACATTCAAACTGTTGTGCACATACACCACTGCCTATCAGAAAGAAAACCCTGTTCCCACTTGTAGTCATTCCCATTTATAACTCTTCTCTATCTACAGAAACCATGAGGCTTTGTCTCAATGATTTGTCCATTCTGAACATTTAATACAGAAGTAAAATTTAGTGCATGCCCTTTTGACAACATCCATGACCTGATATCAGCTCTTTTTCTTTTCTTTTGCTTTTTGCTGGTCACCATTATACTTCACTGAGTCATTTCATTGATCCATTTTCTGACCTGAGTTCTTTGGAGTAAAGAAAAGGCACTCCTTCCTTCAACAGGTATTTGTCAGATGCCTCCTTTATGTCACATTCCACAGGTTCCTGTTCTCACTAAATTCAGTATGATAAAGGTACAAGGAGAAACATAAGAAAAACACACATATGAATGTAATCAAATGGTCAGAGGAGCCCTATCTAAGGACAAAATATTTATACCAAACTTTGAAAGAGGACCCAGTGACACAAAGAGATGAGGCTAAACATTGGGCAAACCATTTGACGCTAAGGTTGTCAGGAGTCTGGTGAGTTCCAAGGCCTGAAAGGAAGCCAGAGTGGCTGCATTGCTATTAGGAGGTTGTCCCGGGTGAGAGGAGCAGGGCCATGATCACCTAGCTCTTTTTTGTGAGAAACAGTTTTGGATTCTTCCAGGTGGAGTGCTATGATCTGATTTGGTTTAAGAAACTGTGGCTGCTCTTTGAATAATGAAATGCAAGAGTCAAATTGGAAATACTTGGAAATCTTCTGCATATGTCCTGTCCATTGTCACTGGCAGCCTTGGTTAAGATAGGGAAGAAGAAATAAACCAGAGTGGACACATCAAAAAGCTATGTCAAGGGGTCAAATCAATGTTGCCGAACCTGGTGCCTACGTGTCATGTCCAGTGCACTCAGAAACCGTGGACATGGTGACATCCAACCCAAAACTGTGCCTCTTCAATGTGGATGGGACCTGACGTCCCCATGGCAGAAAATTACCAAAGAAATGGATAACTTTCTACAAAAATTGAGGCAGAAAATTAAAAGTGGAGTGGTAGGCAGGTTGGACTTCAAGAAACTATAGGAGCAACTGGGAAATGATGTGGTTGAGAAATATGATTTTGTGTTTCCAGAAAATGGATTGGTTGCATACGAAGATGGAAAACTATTGTGTAAACAGAATATTCAAGGTCACATGGGTGAGGCCCTGATGGAAGACTTGATCAAATACTGCATGAGCTACATTGTAAAAATTAAACTTCCCAAGAAAAGGGGAACTTTCATTGAATTCTGAAACGGGATGTTGAATGTGTCCCCTGTTGGAAGAAGCTGTAGCTAGGAAGAATGCATTGAATTCTATGAGCTGGCAAAAAAAGAAAATATATAAGATGAACTTTTGTAGCAGATCTGCAGTAGAAGTTTGCAGGCAGAGGCCTCACATTTTCTATATGAGGTCAGATCAGCTTTGATGTCTTTCCTGATGGATGGGACAAGAGATATTGCCTGAGACATGTGGAAAATGATGTTATATGACCATTTCTTTCTTTTTTTTTATTGTAAACAAATGGGATACATGTTGTTTCTCTGTTTGTACATGGCGTAAAGGCATAGCATTTGTGTAATCATAAATTTACATAGAGTAATGTTGTTTGATTCATTCTGTTATTTTTTCCCTTCCCCCCACCCCTCCCACCCCTCTTTACCCTCTATACAGTACTTCCTTCCTCCATACTTGCCCCCCTCCTTAATCCTAACTCTAACCCTAACACTAACCCTTCCCTCCCCCCCATTATGTGTCATCCTCCACTTATTAGCGATATCATTCGTCCTTTGGTTTTTTGAGATTGACTTATCTCACTTAGCATGATATTCTCCAATTTCATCCATTTGCCTGCAAATGCCATATTTTTATCATTCTTTATGGCTGAGTAATATTCCATTGTATATATATACCACAGTTTCTTTATCCACTCATCAATTGAAGGGCATCTAGGTTGGTTCCACAGTCTGGCTATTGTGAATTGAACAGCTATGAACATTGATGTGGCTGTATCTCTGTAGTATGCTGATTTTAAGTCCTTTGGGTATAGGCCAAGGAGTGGGATAGCTGGGTCAAATGGAGGGTCCATTCCAAGTTTTCTGAGGAATGTCCACACTGCTTTCCAGAGTGGCTGCACTAATTTGCAGCCCCACCAGCAATATATGAGTGTACCTTTCTCCCCACATCCTCGCCAACACCTGTTGTTGCTCGTATTCTTGATAATCGCCATTCTAATTGGGGTGAGATGGAATCTTAGGGTGGTTTTCATTTGCATTTCTCTTATTACTAGAGATGTTGAGCATTTTTCCAAATGTTTGTTGGTTGCTTGTAGATCTTCTTCTGTGAAGTGTCTATTCATTTCCTTAGCCCATTTATCGACTGTATTATTTGAATTCTTGGAATAGAGTTTTTTGAGTTCTTTATAGATTCTGGAGATTAGTGCTCTATCTGAAGTATCATTGGCAAAGATATTCTCCCACTCTGTAGGCTCTTTCTTTGCATTGCTGATAGTTTCCTTTGCTGAGAGAAAGCTTTTTAGTTTGAATCTGTCCCAGTGGTTGATTCTAGCTTTTATTTCTTGTGCTATGAGAGTCCTGTTAAGGAAGTCTGATCCTAGACCAACAAGGTGAAGATTTGGACCTACTTTTTCTTCTATAATCTGCAGGATCTCTGGTCTGATTCTGAGGTCCTTAATCCATTTTGAGTTTAGTTTCGTGCATGGTGAGAGATATGGGTTTAGTTTCATTCTGTTGCATATGGATTTTCAATTCTCCCAGCACCATTTGTTGAAGAGGCTATCTTTTCTCCAATGCATATTTTTTGGCACCTTTGTCTAGGATGAGAAAATTGTATTTATTAGGGTTTGTGTCCGTGTCCTCTATTCTGTACCATTGATCTACCTTTCTATTTTGGTACCAATACCATGCCGTTTTTGTTACTATTGCTTTGTAGTAGAGTTGAAGATCGGGTATTGCAATACCCCCTGTTTCACTCTTTCTGCTAAGGATTGCTTTAGCTATTCTAGGTTTCTTATTCTTCCAGATGAATTTCATAATTGCTTGCTCTATTTCTGTAAGGTACGTCATTGCGATTTTAATTGGAATTGCATTGAATTTGTATAGCAGTTTAGGTAGTATGGCCATTTTGACAATATTAATTCTTCCTATCCAAGAACATGGAAGATCTTTCCATCTTCTAAGGTGTTCTTTAATTTCTTTCTTTAGTGTTGTATAGTTCTCATTGTAGAGGTCTTTCACCTCTTTTGTGAGATTGATTCCCAAGTATTTTATTTTTTTCGTGGCTATTGTGAACGGGATAGTTTTCCTAATTTCTCTTTCTGAAGATTCATCACTTATGTATAAAAATGCGGTGGATTTATGGGCATTGATCTTGTAACCTGCTACTTTACTGAATTCACTTATGAGTTCTAAGAGTTTTCTGGTGGAATTTCTAGGTTCCTCTAAATATATAATCATGTCATCAGAGAACAGGGATAGTTTGAGTTCTTCTTTTCCAATTCGTCTCCCTTTAATTTCTTTGGTACTCCAGTTGTGGAGTGGACACTGGCCACACTAGGCAGCAAGGTCACCCTCCATCCCCTGCAGGTTATGCCCTTCTTCCAGTGCCAGAAGCATCCAGAAGGGAGGGGATAAGACTCATCAAGAAAAGAATTTGTCCCCCATCAGCCTATGACCTACCTCATACTGGCACATTGTCACTGTACACATGGGTTTATGGAAACTTTGTCATTCAGGAATAATTCAGAAAGGATAAGTGTGCCTAGGCTTACCCTCTTTAAGGATCTTGAGAAACCATAACTGTTAGTGCTTAGGCCCCAGTATATATACCAGAAGGGAATGTTTGGTGATTAGAAAGGACAGCTGTCCACACTCACCCCTGGGACAGCAGCTGGAAATGCCTCCTACCTGATGTGCCCTCCTGAGCTGAGCAAGGGTGGTGCTGGGATGCTTCCTGTTTGTGACCCAGACCTCTGGTGGCCTGCCAGACTGCTGGCCAAGACCAACTGACCCATGGGGTCTGCACTTGGGCTGGCTCAGCACTCAGGTGGCATTCACTACACTGAACGGCCTAGCCACTCTCAGATGAGAGACCTTGCCCTGGAGGTGGGGTCTGCTGCAGACCAGAACAGCTCACTGGGGCTGGCATCAGACTTGACCAAGGGTACCCTCTCCTGAGGGGACCTGGTTCCTCAGGCATCCATACAGGAATGAGCCATGTCTGCAGTGTCTGCTTCTTCCTGTGCCTTCACTTGAGCGTGGAAGCGCTGTTGCCCTCCCCTCCCCTCCACCTTCTGGGACTGAAGGGAGCCCCATGCCTCCAGAGCACCAAGCTTTCCCAGAATGGGTTCAGCATCTGAGCCTTTGGCATCCCCACCTCACCTCAGGGCTGAGCACTAGGTGAGCCCCACTGCCTGGCCTGGGGCAGGGCAGTGAGCCAGCAGCAGCTGCAGGCCTGCCCTTGGCCCCACATGGGCATGTTCTCAGCAACTTCAGGACCAGATATCTTGTCACCTGCCCTTGCTGGATTTTGCAAATGGTACTATAATGATCTTTCAAAATAAAGTGTAGCACATTAAAAAAAAAAAAAAAAAAGCTATGCCAAAATGAGAATGGATAGGTCTTAAAGATGTGTTGAGTGTAAAGTGGAATTAAGGCCTAATTTGAGCTCTTTGGTATACATTTCTGTAAAGTTAAGAAATTTGGATTCAAATGGCTTTGAGACATATATGAAAACCCTACACAGAAAGATTAACTGGACATTTAAATACACACAGGTCTAGAGCTCAGAGGAAAGCTGGGACTGGATAAGCAGACATGGGATTCATCACTCTGGAGGGAGTACTTGAAACCATGTTAGTGGACAAGCCCTTCTAGGAGGAGATTCTAGAGAGAAGAGATGCAAACTCCAGTGAACTACATTCATAGAAGAACAGAGACAAGATATTCAAGATGCACAAGAATGCAACTGGGGATAAGGTATCAGGTGAGCCTGGTGGCATGCAGCCAACAGGAAGCAGGCTTTTCAACCAATTCCAGCTTTGTTGAGCAGTCTTGAGTCAATAGAAAGTGAATTCATTATAAAAGAAATGAATAAGAAGTCAACAAAGCAGAGGTGGGGTTTGGGAGCCATGAGGAAGAAAAATGAGAAGAGAGAAGGGGAATGGGGAGCCTGTTTTCATAGCATTCATTGTGTTTAGGTAAAAACTGAACATAACAGACTCAGTTCCACAACCTGGTTGAGAAAATATCCAGCTCCACCCTCAGCAAATTTATAAATTGAAAAGCCCCCTGAGGAAAAAATCTGCTGTGAAATGATTAGAATGTTAAAATTAGACAACTATTGAAGCACGAGTTTATGCTTCACCCAGAATGAATTTTTATGTTTTAATGCTTGGTTTTATTGCTTGCTGATGGTATTGCACTGTTTTACCATGGAAGGTTATAAGTAAGGGGTTATCCTTAGAATTTTCTTAGCTTTAGAGAACATGGATCTTTCTTTCTTCAGTCTGGATTTACCCCTTATTAGAAGATACAAATTATTATATCTGAGAGATAATTTATGTCCTCTGGTGATATACACAATGTGTATATTTTACAGTTGGCATCTATAACAATGTATAAGCCAATTTCAAGAATGGCCTATGCTGAGTTATTTTGGTGTTTAGAAAATCACATTTGTGAAGGCTGTGCTCATGGTCTTTTGAACACCTCTCTTTCAATCTATGAAATCATTGAGAAGTCATTATTGCCCAATTTAGTGACCTAAGATATTATTAGCCTGTGCTTTATAGAGTTTGGCATTCTCTCTTCAAATCTATCATGCCAAGTACATTGAATAACTAACACTCTCAATTCTTTTATTACCTTTTATTTTCTATTCCAAGAGCTTTTCTTTTTTAATTTATTTATATTGTAAACAAATGGAATACATCTTGATTCTCTGTTGTATATGAAGTAGAGGCTTACCATTTGTGTAATCATACATTTACATAGGGTAATCGTGTTTGAGTCATTCTATTATTTTTCCCTCCCATCCAATCTTCCCACCCCTCTTTTCCCTCTATACAGTCCCTTCTTCCTCCATTCTTGCCTCCCTTCCACACCCCATTAAGAGGAAATCATAATCTTGTTTGAAGCACTGAATATGGGTTAAACTTACTGAGTTAAATTTCAGTTAAATTTAAAAAAAATATTTGTATAAATGAATGTGAAACAATATTCATGTTAATTAAATTTGAAGAGAAAGGAGGTGATGGCAACCTGCCTTTGGCTTATCTTTGATCCTTTATTGTGAGTGGACTGTCTAGTTATTCATCTATTACACTCTTTAAGAACTTCAATAAATTGTAAATGCCCTAGTACAATTTAGTCATTTTTTGGCCTTGTGAATAAATAAATAATTGTGGCAAGTCATAAATTTTTGAGTAGTATCTACTGATTAAATTTTTTAAAAATAGTTATTTCTGAATTGTTCATGGAAAATGTCCCTGATTTAGTACAATTTTCTTATCTTACTATTCTTCTTAACATCTTTAGGAATATATAACTAGTAAATATTCAAAAGAGTCAATGATAAAAATGGTAGTTAAGAATGTGATTTTGAAAATCAGACTGCATGGGTTTGAATCCTGTCTCTGACACATAATGGCATGTGTCCTTGGGCACAGGACTCAGCCTCTCAGGATAAAATCTTCCATCCCTCTGAGGACAATACCTTTGTCCACTGTCTCCATACTGTATATACTACCTCCATGTTATCAGATTGTTGCAGTATCACATATTTTTTTTTATCAAATAAGCTTGTTTTAATTAATAGTGGCCCAAAAGCATATGGATAGTAATGCAAAGGAGGCACCAGGGCATAAAACATTAAGAATGGATTAACTCCAGTACTCTGTGGAAACAGTGAAGTTACCTAGGAAAAATCACTGGGGAATGGTATTTGTGTTCATGGTTTTAGATATCCATTGGGGGTCTTGGAACATATCCCTGGGGATCAGGGGGAGAGCCTTCTATATTATTACTTTTTTGAGTATTTCTAAAAAAGGTAGGGACAATGTGAAAATAATCTGTTGTTAGTTCAAGCAACTCTAAGAAAGAAAAATTTCATTTTGTATATTTGATTACCCTCATGCCATTTGGATGTGTAAAAATTATTGCTTTAATCCTTTTGTGATCAAGAGTCCAAATTCTTAATAACAGTATGTAGAAAGGAACTGAGGAATTAGTACTGAAATTCTGTGAGATGAGTAGTAGCTTATGCAGGTTTTTAAAGATATTACCTGATCCAGGTACAGTGGTACACATCTATATTCCCTGTGCCTTAGGAGGCTGAGGCAGAAGGATCACAAGTTCATGGAAAATTCCTGGTATGTTCCTTGGTATGGAAAAGGGAGTGAGAACCTTACCTTCTCTTTGCTTCCTTTCCTTGCCTTACACATTAACCTCAAAAGTGAAACAACTAATGTTTTGCCCTCTGTGTCATCCACATATGTCTGATGCTAGCATGCTAAAGTTATGTAATTTACCTGTAAGTGTGTGTGACTGCATAGATGCACATGTATGCATCAGAAAACAACTACATCCATTTGATTTCACTTTGGACTTTAATAATTAGATGTGATAGTTTTAATTTGATAATTAAATGAATAATGTTCTTCCCATATTTTAAAATATATTACAGTGTAAATTTAGTGATTCTTGCTGTGTCTCAAGTAAAATAATATTGATTTTTAGTTTTATGATTTTGTATTGAAATTAAATTATCTCACATCAGAGAAATGAAAATGCATGTTTTTGTCTCAAAGTAGAGCAGTTTCAGGTGGAGAATAAACAAGCTGAAACTTGCTTCTTACATACCCTTACCCCTTTTAACATTTTTACCTGAAGAAAATGTTTAAGAAATAGGATCTATTTAAGAAATAGGATCTATGCTTGGGATCTATCTCCATTGTCTCCTGGTTTTGTTGCTTTACTGTGAATCATTTCTATTAGAAATTTCTGCTGGTTATGAAGGATACATATACCACCAAAAAGGAGATGAAGAGGAAAGAAAGACTGTTTAGACCATATGTCTAGAGGCTGCATGTGTGAGTGTAGGGTCACCAGCTCAGTCTAGTTTGTCCTAGATTGCCTCAGATTTTACAGTGAATGTTTTCTTAGTCCATGAGCAAACAAATGTGGTTGGCCAACCCGACTGTTTATAGCTCCTGGGGGCATAACCATACCTTATTGTAATTGTGTCTTTACTATTGTTAAAGGTTCCACATCTTGAAGGGAGTAGGGGAAGTAATAAAAATCTAAGATTAGTTAACTATCCTATAAATGCTAGGCAAGGTTGAAATATTTTGTGAATAGAACTAAATTTAAATTCAAAGCACTTCTCTTAGTAATATATCATTGTCACTACTAAAAGAACTTGCTGCTGATTCCATTTATAGAACATTATTGAAATATGCAAATTGAAGGATACTGGGTATTAGTGAAGTAATGGAGTGTCAAAGTTGAGTGGACTATAGAAAGGTAGATCAAAGGAGCCTTGTGGCCATGAAAATTCTCTGCCTTGACTGTTACAGCAGCCTTCTGGTCAGGTGTCCAGGGTTGATTTTACAAACTGTTAGAACTTCAGAAAATTGTGTAAGGGGACACAGAATCTGTGAATTATTATTACTTAAAACTGTTCATCAATTTCCAGTTATTAAAGAGCTTAGAAAATGGGAATGGGTGGAGGAACATGACACCTGCTAATACTATTAGAAAACATTTTATTCCAAAAGACTAGATGGTTTCTAAAATGGGACTCCTGTAGAAAGTATATGTACCTGTTCTTGGGAGCAGGCAGTGTATTAAGAGCTTTAAGACCTTAGATGATTATTATGGTGACAGCACAGTCACTGCTTAATTCCTGTTGGATGCTGTGCACTCCAAGTTCAGCGTATCACTATTTCAAAACTGCAGAGACTTCTGAATACTCCTTAGGGATGTAATGCAACTCCCTCAAGCCCTGAAGTGCAGTGAAGTAAACAGGAATACATAGTCAGTACAGTCTGGTGATGCAGAACCTGGGCTCAGACAAGAAACTAGGGTTTGCATCTCAGCTCCACCTCCTCTTGTTTGTATAATCTTTGGCAAATCAGTTATTGTTTTGGGCTTCATTTCTTACATGTAGTATGAGATCAGAGAAGTCAATTTTGTCTCTATCATAGGGCTGTTATGAAGAATAAATGAGATAGTGAAAGGACATCATAAGTGCTGTGCAGGTGCCAAATTTGTTGCTCTTATTACTGGAAGCATGTATAGTAGTGCTGCACAGGAACCAAGAGATAGATTTCTATTTTGCTTTCAATGATTGATTTTTAGAAAGTCTCTTAGCCTTCCATGACTTTGTCTCCTTCTGCAAAATCTCAGTATGTCTGAGTAGGTGACAGGTGAACAGACTTCCAGTTTCCAATTTCCTGCATAATGAGGTGAATATTTTAGAGGCAAGATAGGCACGGATGAAATCACAGGCTGCAGTCTCCCAGGCCTCAATTTAACTTTTGCCTCTGCCTCAGTTCTGAGCCATGCATTCCTCACTGCCCATTCATACCTTGTTCCTTCCACTTTCCTACAAGAATGGGTTTGTGTTCTGAAAAGCATGTGGAAATCACAATTACTACTACTTTTCTACTTCTTTTGTTAGTACTACTGTTACTCTACTAAAACTACTGCCCAAGAGGTAAATCCACCAGTGTCCCCACCCTCTGCCTGTCTTCTGTTTCTCCAGTTAAAATTTATTACAGTACATCACTGATTTGTTTACATCTTGACTGAGATTCTTTTCCAGTTCTATGAGTAGATTTGAGCAATTGCAAAAGAGACCATGGAGCCTGCAAAACCTAGCTCTTTGCTGTCTGGTTCTTTGTGGAACATGTTTGTTGAACCTTCATATAAGAAAATTAGAACAGCTGTGTCCTTCAGCTTCCTGTTTTCCCTCTCACCTGTGAGGATTATATGGCCTGTGTTTCCCTCCTCCCTTTTCCTGCTGGGTTGTATTCAGTTGTTTATAGATGGTATTGGCTTAAGATCTACAATTTTGTTGCCACCATTATTCTTTCATCCACCATTTTACAACCTAGACAGTTGTTAACCCACAAAAATCTATTACCTATGAATAGTTCTCCAGCCATTCTCTCTGTCTCTCACCCTTGTGTGCAGACACTCTGTCTGCTTAATAAAATCTCTTGTGCAAGTTTCCACATCAGGAATGTTTTCTGGGTGCTTTCATTTGTGCCATGATTTGGGTGGGCTCTTCTACTGCCACTTAGGTGAGTGGAATCCCATCTGTTGCCCAGACCTTCTGATGCTGGTCTCACCCTCCATTCACCTTGACACTTGCTGCACATCCACCACCAGCTTCAGATTGGTACATTTCCCATAGGTTGACTTAAGCACCCTTCTGCTGACCTGAGATGTGACCATTGGTCATCCAGTGCCTTTGGGGCAGTTGAGGAGTGGGGTTTCCCCCAGCCACAACTTTTACAATTATGGCTGGCCTCCTTAGTTGAACTTATCTGATGGGTGGATCCCTGATTTTTATGATGGAGATTCCCTCTCTGGATTGAGTCTCCACATTAGTTTTCCTCTCAAAATTTCTGCCCATCAGGTCCTTACCCCCTTGCCTTTTGTCTGGCACACACTGACAGGGGTGACAACTCCCAACATTGTGCTGTCTCCTCATCTCCACTCAACTAGTCTGTGACCTTGGGTTGACTTACACACTAACTCGTCTATTTATCAGTCTCCACAATGGGATCTGGTTCCCCATTCTGGCAGATTCACTCCTGAGGTATCTACTAGATAATCTTAAACCTCTTCCCCTGGCCTACAGTCACCAAAACTTATTCACTTGTGTAAAGATATTTGGCCACAGTATCCTTCAGATAATCAATCAAAATGACCACTTAATGGCATACCAATTCTGTGAGTCTTTGCTCTTCCTGCAAACCTGAACACCTTCTTTTGGCTTCTTCTCCCCTCCTAATTCCTCCTCCTCCCCCAACTTTGACCCAGCTACTATTCTACTCCCATACTGTTCTCCTGCAGCAGAGTCCCCTCTGGCCCCTGCTCCTCTGTTTCCTTTGCCCCTCTCTGTTTTGACTTCTGCCCTGTCCGCCCACTCCTCCTGCCATGAGGTCTTAAGCACATGTTTCAGCTCCCCTATGGAAGGTGGATGGTGTGGAGGGAGTGATTTCTGTTTACCTTTAAGGTACCAGATACTGGATCTCAATTTGCCTACAAAATGTTGCCTCAAGGATTTGGCAATAGCCCTCACCTCTTCAGCCAAACCCAAGCTAAGAACTTAAAAAGGGTTAAAAATCCCTAGGCAGGCATTTCCCTTACAGTGGAATGTAAGCTAGCAGACTCATCAAGGGACCGAACTAAGATTGAAGGACAAAATTTGTCAATTTTACACTTCTGTACAGAAACACAGAAAAATGATTTTGAGACTCTCTTTCTCTCTCTCTCCCTCTCTCTCTCTCCCTCTCTCCCTTGCTTCCCACTTTTGCCTGTCTTGTTCTCAGTCTTATACTATAGTTAATGGCCATTAACATTTTTTTCTTTAGGACTTTTCTTTGTCCTTAAATGGTATACTTTTTGAGCTCACAATTTTGATCTTACATACCTAGGCTAAGGATTTTCTGATCAGTTCTATTTTTTATTCAACTCAAATTTATTTTTTAAAACATTTATAATATTGCAATAGAGATTAAACTACAAAAAACTACAAGGCCTTTGCTTTTGTTATGTGCATATTGTGTTGTCTGATATTGTGTTGTCTGTCTACATAGTGCATTAAAATATTATGTAACTGATATCAAAATTGACACAAGTAACGAGTACTCATATAATTAAAATTTAGAAAATGGATCCAAATACCTTTAATTTATGTGATTTTAAAAGGTTTAATTTAAATTGGGTGAACAAATGAAGGTAAAATATCTTTAAAATTACTTAACAAACAAGTCTGTCTAGGTGGTCAAATTAATAAAATGTTGAAGTTTATATAATGTCTAATCCATTGTTTTTAGGACTGTTATTCAACAGAAAAGATATGGTAAATATTGTTCAATATATTTGCCTGATATTTGGGTTTTGCAGTAAAATAATTAGATTGGAAACATTTGGGATTACTCCAATGTGTTTGTTAGAGACATTTGATTAATTTACACAGGTAAAATGCTAACTTAAATATCATTGAGTACTCCTAACTCTTTAAATTCCATGGGATAACATGGTAAATAAAAAGGGTTTATAATTGCTTTGGGTCATCACTAAAAACAAGGATACTAGGAGTTAAGTCCTAACAGGTACAATTCTATATACAAAAGGTATCCAAAGGATCAAATGTGTTTCAATTAGAGTACTATAAATAACAAAAATATTTTATCTTATTAAAATGGAGTAGTTTATCTAAATTAAAGAATTTCATAAGAGATGTTTCAAAATGTGAACAAAAAGGAGTCAACAGATAAGAAAGAAAGTAAAATGTTTTAAGTATGGAAATATATTTAGTAGAAGAAAAAATTTTCTGGGTGAGAAAATCTCTGTGTGATGAAATACATGAAGGTCTAAGTAAGTGCTAAGGAAGTCTATGTATAAGTAAAGGGCAAATTTTGACAAATTTGGTTAGATGTATGTGAGACAATCAGTTAAAACTAGGGTTTTTCTCTAAGGTCAAATATTAATCAGTTATTATAAACCAATGTTAAATCTATATGTTAAAATCACAAGTATTTCTTAAAAACACTAATTTACTCTTAACATTGTGTCTCTTAAGTTTTATTCTTTAGAAAAATTGGTCTTAAAACTTAGGATTTATGCAATTATGGTTAAACAACTGCTGGATTATTATACTGCATTACAAAGTCTAAATTTTTCTCTAAAAGCTAAACATTTTTAACTTAAAAATATCGAGGTAATTGTGGAATGGTCACTCTTATTTGTATATTTAATGTGTTCATATCTTCCAGGTATACACGTCTTTAAAGCAGAAAATTTATCAAGCTGTTGTTCTCCAGTCTAAACTTCTCTGTAATGGTAATTTTAAACTTATAAGAATAGTAAATTTTATTGTGATTTTATTTGTGTCATTTAATATTCTATAGCAGGACCTGTTATCAATAGGGTATATGAAAAATTTATGTTACTCTTGACACTGAGATAAAAAATTTAAATTAAATATATTTCTTAAAGTTACCAAGAGCCCGATTTATTTCAAGGTTAATAACATAAAACATGAATACATAGAAAACATTTTGCCACACAAAAGGAAAGTTAAAAGCTCTCTCAACCTCTCCTTGATATTTGTTTGGGATGTAATGTCATTATGTTAGTTAATGTTCATGTAGACTCTGGAAACAATACATGTAAACTTTGTAAAATGATGTGTGAAGAGGAGGCAAAGATCAGCTACAGTATTAGAACACTTTACCTAAGATTTGTGAAGAACTGCATCTTACCTGAGAAAAGGTTCTTCTGCCCACCTTACTATCAGAGTGTAGCTCCAAAATAACTGGACTTCAGCTCATTTAAAATTATATTGAAAAGATTATTTTTATTGTAAAATTACTGTGATCTCAAATGGAATATGCTACATAGCTCACCCAAAATTCAAGATACCAATTACTTGTTAATTTCATTTTTTATTTTCCTTGTAAGCTCTAAAATTGTTGCCTGATTAATGTTTTCATGAAGTATTGCATCAAAATCAAAGAACCTAGAGATAATAAGCCATCACCTTTAGGCCAGATAAGGTGGACCCCAATTAAGTAAAAGGGGGTAAATGGCTGTAAAGTCATAAACATTGAAATTAAAGCCTAGTTCTCTTATTTTATGACTTGTGAGTCTGACTTGCTCAATATTTAAGATCAAACTTAGTGATTGACATTAAAAACAGGTGCCAAGAAAACCAGTATTTGACTCTTGCCCTCTGAGTCAGCCTGAATCCAGAGAAGGGGAGAACTTCTCTAAGGAGCTTTGTAACTCTGGGCAACATGATCTCCCCATCAGGGAGATTAATGTGACCACCAGAGGATTAAAAACCAATCAGTGCACCTACTGCAAAGAGGAGGGTCATTGAAAAGGGAGACATATCCAATGCTTCCAAAGAAAGCTTCATCAAGGAGATCTTACCTAGCAAATGGCACTAAAGGAGTTAATAAGCTGCTCTCAAGTTCTCCATGAGTGTCCCCTGTGGGAACTCACTTGACCCTTAACAGCAATAGGAACAAGGTCTGTTTGACCAGCTTGATCTTGAACACCTAGCAAAACAGTTAAAAACAAAACATAACCATTCCTGGGCATTTAAAAGAAGAAACAATAATCAAATGTATCTTAAGATGTATACTTGTCTTAACCCAAAGAATAAGTAGGACTGGAGACTACAGAAGAGATTATTAGGCAGGCCAGAGTGTCTTATAATTATCAAGAGAAATAGCTAGAGTCAGAAATTTTTGGTCATTTAAAGGCCTACAGATCTTTCTAAACAGGACCATGCCTGCTAAATTGACTAAAGAGGTTCCTACAAGATCAGATACAAAAGATCACCAACCAGTCAATCAACTGCTTCTCCTTCAAGACTGCCAGCTCCTGACACCCAAAGGCAATACCTGCAATTCATTATTGACAGCTCTGACTCCAAAAACTCTGCTCCCAACTAAAGCCCTTCCTAAATTCCTTTTTGCAGGAATGACACTGTACACTCCTAATCAGCAGGAAGAGTTACAGAAGGATCATTGTCCCACCCCTGGGATCTCTAAAAACAAAAAGGGATGAATTTTGGCATCAGATCTGCCATTTTGCTGCCACCATTATTCTGCCCCTCCACACCAATTTACAACCTATATTGTTAGCCCAAGAACTTCCTAGTCAATCATTGGTTCAGATTGTTAGTCCTCAAATTTTCTCATCAGTTGTTTGTCAGATTCTTATTAGCCCATGAAATTCCACTACCTAAGAATAGTTCCCCTGCCATTTCTCTCTCTCTCACCCTTGTGGTCAGTCACTCTGCCTGTCCACTTTACAAAATCTCTTGGGTGAGTTCTCATATCAGGAGTGGTTTCTGGGTGCTTTCAGGTGGAATGCTTATAGATGCGCTAGTCCTTATAATATAAACAACAAACTGAATGAATCACCAAATAATTACAATGTTTGTTAATTCAGTAAATGTTTCATAGTATATTTCTGTGTGTAAAATATTCTTGAAATGATAAATTCATAAAAATAGAAAAGGCTTCATGGTGTCCATGAGTAGTGGGTAAGGTAGCAGGAGAAAATAGGAGTGGCTCAGAGGTCAGCATGAGGTGTATTTGTGATGGAAAATGTCTATACCTGAGCTACATCATCCTTAATGCCACAGTGTAAACCCTGGGAGGATTCTATATAAAGTGAGCAGAGAATGTCTCTCTTTTTTTTTTTTTTTTTTCTTTTGTGGTGCTGGGGATTGAACCCAGGGCCTTGTGCATGCAAGGCAAGCACTCTACCAACTGAGCTATCTCCCCAGCCCGATGTCTCTCTTTTTCTTAACACAACTCCATAAAAACCTACAGTTGTTTAAAAATAAAATTACCCTAATTGAATAAATAAAACTTTAAATGATTGAACCATACTGAACCAATATACAAGTGATTATCATTCTAAAATTATCCAAATTTTCCTTAGAAGTCTGGTAAAACAAGCATAAAAAATGAAAAAGCGTAAACAATAATCACTGGAAGTACTTTCTAGATAGTTCATAAAATGACTTCCAGGAACAAACTGGTTGTACATCCACGTTATTCTCAGTAAATATAGTTTCCCTTGAGTTAATTATACATTTCAATGTTACTTCACAGTGCACAATGTTCACATGAAAAATACATGCACATTTAGTGTGTATCATTTAATGAAGTTGAAATCACGTGTTCCTTTAGAAGTTCATGAGGAAAACAATAATATATATTTGAAAATGTTTAAACCTTAAAATTTTAAAGGAGCTTGTAATAATACAGGGAAATTTGTACAAAAAGTTTTCCTTTAATTATGGTGAATCCAAGAATAACTGTAAATTATTCAATCCTCAGATTCCATTTTACAAATTGATTCTTTTCTCACAGACTAAGTCATTAAGCAAAATTCACAGATACATGAAATAAACTTTTTGTAAGTAATGTGAGAGTTAACTAGAAGTAGAGCAAGTTGTTTTCATGCAGAAAAACACAAAAGGAGGCATTTATGGAAACCTGAGGAGAAAAATGACTCCAAAACATAAGAAACACATTAATTTAAAAGTAATGTTGTCAAACTATCTGACCATAATTGAATTCAGACCTTTAAAATGTAATCAAATGGAAATCACTTCCTGACTCTCCTAAATCACCTTCACCTGACCCAGAAGAGAGTTAATGCTAGCAACTTCCATCAAACCCAGAGTAAGCAGTTTCATAGTGTGGCAGCAATTCGGGATACAGTTAATGAACATACTACAGTTAATTTTTCTAAAGCATCTAGCAGCAAATCAAGTTCACTCATGCATTTCCAGGACCCCACCAAAGAGAAGCATTAACAGTTTTTTAAGAGCAAACTTCTGTGGAAGAAGATGCTACCTGGCAGGCTTGGTAAGGTTCAGGTGGAAAATTCAGATTTAGGTTGGAAAGCTCTTGCACAAGAGATTGAATCTCCATTTTCAAAAGGTCATTTGAAATCAACAGATCCCCCTTCCCTATTTTACTGCTCACCTCTGTTTTCTAAATAGATGTCAAAAGAGGGAGAAACAGTGGACTGGCAAAGCAGCAGACACTGAACGTTTTACTCCATGGGTTACACAACACCCATTGAAATTGGGAATGACGTCTTGGGGGACGTGGAGGACAGGAGGACAGTAGAGGGGACTGAAAGTGTGGGTCACCATGACTGGCACTTGACATTTGAAGTTCGCAAATGTTAGTCATCCTTAGAAAACAAATCTGCAATGCTGAGACTCAGACACTAATCAACCCACCATTAATCAGAGTAATGGGATGGGTCTTTGGCATTCTTTGAAGGAGCAGAGGGTGGAGTCACAACTTCAAAACTTTTCCTTGGACTTGACTAAGGAAAAAAAAAGCAGCAACATGGCATGCACTCACTAGGTTAGTTTCCCTCTCATGGATGCCTCATGGATTAAAGGCACACCACATTAAACCACCTACAGCCTCCAGACCTAATGATGCTCCATCCTAATCTGGTGACTCCAAGGAAAAGTCAGGGACCCAGAAGCTCACAATGTTGTGCCCGGGAACCCATCCCAGATAGAGAGTCCACCCGGCCTACACCCACCCTACGCCACTCAGGTGGCACCCCAGCCTGTGACCCCCACCCCTATCCACCATGCCTGGGCCACAAACAGGCCCATGCCCCTGGTGGCGACAGTGTCAAGCACACACCAACTTTCCAAGAGCTCCCAGAACAAAAGCAGTTGAAGCGCCAGCAGTGCCCAACATCCACCAATGCCAGAGTGGAATATTGCCACCCACCACTTCACACCAGCATCCCAGGTTTGGTGTTGGGTCACGGCAGGGAGGGTCCCTGAAACCTTTCCAGCCCACTACTTTCGGGTGTGCCATGCTGCATCAAACCACGGAGGGCCTTGTGCCATGATGCCATAGTGGGCAGGGATGCAGCAGCTGCCCTGCAGGAGGTTGAGTTGCCTGTCCACTCCTGGTTGCCACCACCACCCTGCCACCCCCTAAACAGCACTGAGAAGAAAGAGCGCTGGCTCACTGTCACCTCTCCTTGGGCAAGCAGCCACTGCTCCAGATTCAGGGTCCTTTCACAGGTGCCACCTGTGCCGAAGCAGATGGCCCAGAGAGGCGGCTCTCACCTGGACTCACGCCCTCCCACCTGCCTGAAATTTTGCACTGATCTGGCAGCTTCCCATGCAGGCTTGGACCTTCGGGATCTGGGGCAGACAGTGCAGACAGCTGCATCTCATGTCTCACCCAGGGCGGGGCTTGTGAGCCTGGCTTGCATGGACAGGGCACCCAGGTGCTGTGAGCCAGGTGGGACCCATGCAGGTAAGGCAGAACAAGGAAATACTGCAGATCTTGGACTCGGGGAATGTGGGTTTGCCCCTGCGTGTACCCAGGGAAGTGTGCTGCTCCCACCTGCAGTCTCTCTGCTTGGTAATGACATGCCAAGTTGGTGTAACTGTTAATGAGAAATTAATGCAAATGGATTTTTCATTCCTAGCAACAAGAGGCACTATGAGGCCCAACCCCACCTGTGGAGAGCAGTGACAGAGGATGAAAGAGCAGTGACTGAGATTGAGGGTCTCTGATAACCTATTAGCTGTGGCGTGCCCAGAGCCTGGGAATGGTTATGTGCAAGGACACAGGATGCTTAACTACTGTGGCAATGCCTTGCATGAGCAGACTCTGTGCAAGACTCCTATCAGTTCTGACCTTGATCTCAGTCACACAGATCCAGGAAAGGAAGAAATTCTTATGCTAGACAACCACAAAATTTCACCAGCTCTGCTTCCCAGGTTTCTGCCTGCCTTATAGTAACATTTAACAATGAACTTTCTTCAGAGCTACAGAAAGCTCCTATCATTGCCCTTTCCAACTGTGGATTGCAACAACAGAAAAACTACATAGGATGTCCTAATTTCTGTAACTTTCCCGAATATAAAGAATTTCATAGTCTTTAACCTGATAATGAGATATATATATAAATAAAGATTGCTGGCACAATTCTTTAGATCTGCATCTCCATCAGAGAGCAGAGCTCCACCTGATCCCAGCTTAATCTTCAAGTTCTGTGTCTGTAAATCTTTATTTTCCAATCCCCACATCACCCCTTGCATGACCAGAGAGTTTGGTTGCACCCACCTACGTTCACTGGAGTGGGCATGGCTTTGATAATCTTTGTTACAGTTTTAAAAATCCTGGTCATCTTCCAAAGGACTGTATGATAAAGGGGGGGAGCTGCAAAAACAGCCCAATCAGAAATGTTTAATCTGTCATAAAGGATTTCATTGGATTAATCAATGCAGATCTAAAACAGATATGTCTGGAAACCCAATTATGGGTCACCTCCCAAACCAAGGCCAAAGGAGAAGAAATCATCTACAGATGCAGATGTCTCCTTCACAGATGTTTCCAGTTCAAACAGAAGCTCATTCCACAAATACGTTCCTTCTACTAGAGGAATTAGATTTGATTACTACTGAGGATGGTCAAATATGCCTCTCTGGTAAAGTATATGAAATTCTTACCCAAACTCAAGGACCCCTACCAAAAGGTAACTTTGGTTAAATTTTGCCCTGCTCTCACAGTGGTAAAGAAGGGAATCTATAATTCCTGACATGAATGATTCTGATTACACTGGTGTAATATACATTCAAGTTTGTTCTCATATGACTTTAATTCTCTCCAAAGGATTATTCATATTTCAATTAATTGTCATTCCTTATATTACTGCCCAACAACCCCTAAATGAAAGAAGTAATCCAGGATTTGGTTCCAGTATTGTAAGATCATGTGTGTCTATTACTGAGAAATAGATAAAAATTAACCCTTTGTTTAAATGAGCAGTCTATCACAGATTTATCGGACACCAGTGCTGATGTAACAGTGATACCTGTCTCAATGTGGCCTCATGCATGGCCCGTTCAGAGGGTCATCACCTCGGGCATTGAAGAAAATAATAAACAGGTGTCTAAAAGTCTCTATGGTTGTAATGCTTCATTCCTTCCAACCCACAAGTTATTACTCATATTCAATCATACATTATGGTTATTCACTTTCCTATAAGAGGCAAAGACATCTTACACAAGTTACAAATGACTATGGAGTTGACTTTTTTATAGGGGGCTCTGTGGAATTGAGCACCCTGCCATTAAAGTGAAAGGACAACACTCCTGTCTGGATAGAACAATGGTCTTTGTCTAAGGAGAAGGTGGCAACTGCACAGACTCTCATTCAAGATCAGTTAAAATTGGGACATTCTGAAACTTCTACCATTCCATAGAATACACCTATTTTTATCATAAACAGGAAATCAGGGAAATGGAGATTATTATATGATTTAAGAGAAATCAATATATGTATACAATATATGGGTCCACTTCAATGTGGATTGATTGCCTAATCCTAATTTAATTCCTCAAGATTTTTCTTTATATTTAGTAGACTTAAAAGATTATATTTTTAAACTATTCCTCTCTTTCCTGATGATCAAGACAAATTTGCCTTCACATTTCCTGTTTTCAATCATCATAAGCCTACTGATATATATCAGTAGTAAGTTCTTCCTCAAGGTATGTTCCATAGACACACATTATATCAACATTTTGTGAATAAGTTTCCTCAGACTTTCTGACAATTATTCCCACATATTCTTGCTTATCATTATGTGGATAATATTTTGATTGCTGGGCCAATACTTAAAAAACATACTTTAACTAAATTACAACACATTCTATTACAATCTGGCCTCTAGGTGGACACAGAAAAAATTCAATGACAACTCCCTATTAACCAATTAGGACAGAAAATACTCTGATTTTATTGTCTTCGTGTTGCAAAACTGACACTTTCTTCCAAATTCTTCTTAGTTTATTTACAGCAAATATTAAGACATTTTACTTGGGCTCCATCATATATTTCTTTAAATATTGACATGTCAACTTTTTTTTTCAGCTGCTGAGGAAACGACGTAATCCCACCAGTTTTTTGCAGTTAACTCTTTCACTCACTTCAGCTCTTCAGTATGTTAATGAGAAGTTATTTACAGTTCCTATAGATAGACTGTCAACACTCAATATTCTTTTGTCTCTAATAATCTTTACAGGAAATCCTTATGCCTTTACTGCATTTGCTGACATTTATAATACAATCTTGTATGTAATAGAGTGGTCATATTCTCCTCACTTTTCAGGAAAAAATGTTTTCCATTATGCTGATATATATATATATATATATATATATATATATATATATATATATATATATATTCAATTTATCTCAAACAGTGTCCAGGTCAATCCTTTGTGTCATGCCAGGGTCCATCCCTAGCAGGAGTCCATGTGTTCCACACAGGTAAACGGGGTGTGGGGAGACAGTTTGGTGATGGATGGAGAGTGAAAAACAGACTCTAGTTCTGGTGCAATCACTCCCACTTTATTCTGGGGAAGGCTGGGTTTATACACATTTGTCTTCAGGCTTTTATGACAGGCTTGTGATTAATAAAACCAAAGAAGTTTCCAAAGCATAGGCAGAAATCTTTTTACCAAAAGATTATGAGAAAACAGTAACCTTACAGATTATCCTTACCTAAGCACAATTATTTTAAGAATATTTAACTAAGTCAATGAGCTACTACAATGTTTATTTCCTTAATATCTAGACTCTACATGACCTAAGAATATCCTTATTACTTTTTGCGGTAAAGCGATGGACAAATAATGTCATGTAACCATCTCTACTAGGTCCATCTGGTTAATATCTAAATTGCTGAGTTAAGGGTTACAGGAGGGCAGCGGTCACAGTGGTTCTCCTGGCCAAGATTTTTACTGAATAGAATACATTGTTTTATGTAGCTCTTTTTTCCAGAATAGGGCATTGTGTACCAATGTTTATTATAGGGGTGACCTATTCTTTGTAGGAAGGAAGGAATGTTGTGAAACCTTATTCTTTTACCTTACCACCACATATAAACAAAAGCATCATCTGGATTAAACCACCCTGTAGGAGACAGGGGGAGATCTATATCTACCTTCTCTAAGGGCTTGCCTTTAGGGGGGTACCAGGGCTTGCCATTGATAAAATAAGCTGGTCCATATCTAGTAGCTACTGTGGGAGGAACTTTGTACTTAGAACTTGGGGAAACATTGTTATCTATAAGTTTCTGTGCCCCAACAGGTTCTGGCTGTGCCAGTAAATGCAGTGTTTGATTTTTAACATAATAAAAACTTTCATGTAGTGAGGCTAACATCACAGGGTTTCAACATGTGTTTTGCCTCCATGATGTTTTTCGGAAAATTTGTAGAATTATTCCCATCACCTCTAGCAAGATCCCCAGACTGAAGTGAGTAATATATTATTAGGAAAGCTCCACAGAATAACATCCAAGCTAGGGAGGCATACATCTGGCATGCAATCCTTTTAGAATGCGTCTTTGCAATTATCCTTCAGTGGAACTCTGTCAAGCACTACAAGGAGAGCCAGATGCCCCTGCAGTGTCAAGAACTGTTGACCAGAGAATCTCAAATCTGAGTGTATAAAAACAGAAGATTTAAAGGGGCTCTGTAGGCACAATATAGATGGTGGGAATGAATCCTTGTTTCTGAAGAGCTAATAATCTGTTTGTGGGAGAAACAGATCACACAGGGTTAGTGCTTCTGAGCCTTCACCACATCCAGCCGGACAGGGAATCATCTTCACAGGAATGAGTATCAAAGTAACTTGATTCCTGTTAGTTTCTCCTCTTTTGGAAAATTTTTAATTTTATTTGTTTCAATTAGTTGTACATGACAGTCTCCTTCTTTTAATGCAGCTGAACTTGCATACATATTGACATCATGTTTATTTTATTTTTCTATAAGTGAGTTGCTTTGTCCAATGGTGCATTATATAAGAATGCTCTAGTATATATTAAAACTCTCTGAAAATCTCCATATATTCCTGGCAGCACAAGAATGAAAGCAAAGGCACACACAAGAATCCCTCACAGCCTTCCCTTGGGGCCACTCTGATCACATGAACGTCGGGTGTCAGTCTGGCCCCATGGTGTGGATATAACATTAGGGATCAAAAGTGGTCTGCCTTCTTTGTGAGTTGAATGGTCACAAGTGCCAGTGGTCACATGAACTGGGTGGGATGAAGTTGATATTATTGAAATCCAAGCAGGATTTCAGAACATTGTTTCATGAGCCTAAATGGAATAGTACAAGATGACTATCTATAGTCTGTGTGTTTGTTCTTGCTAATTATTGATAGTTTCTGCTCCATAATGACTTTTAAATGGGAAATTCATTTGGAATGTATTTATTTTAAATTCTTTCTCATCTTTCAATGTCTGGGCATAGCTCCTCCAAAAGGACATTGTCCCTTAACTTCCCACTGTGGTTTTTGCAAGACCTGATAATATGACAAAACCATTTGCATCTCTATCCATAAAGCCACAAACCTCAGGAGAGAGACCATAACATATTCCCAGTCCAATATCTACAGGTCAATGTCTGCAGAGAGGGCAGCAGGTGCACATCTAGGTGAAAAGGTCAAAAGACTTGGGGTTAATGTCAATGCATGGTGAGAGGAGAAAGGTATCCTCTTAGGGAGGAAGAGAATGTGGGAACACAAAAGATGAGTGCCTTCTGTTTCTCCTATAGTCCACCTATTCCAGCCACCTACACTGAACATCACACCAATTTTCCTGAGCATGCTTTACTAACACTCGACCACTCCAAGCTTCTCTCCATCCAGCCACGCTGAAACCACACAGTGTCCATAACACAATGACACAGAGGCAACAAGCTCTGTCCTAAATTAGACCAGGAAGAGTCTTGTCCTCTCTCTGCTGCTGGGGCTGAGAAGAATTAAAGGAACCTTTGGGAAGAGGACCTTTCTCTCCCCTTATAGAAAATCCTCCCAGTGACCTCAGAGCCTGGCTGCCCCTGAGAAGTGTTTCCAGCAGGCCAAGCAGCAGGAGAATCAGCTGTAACAGCTCAGCCTCACACTTCTGACAGAGGAGGTCATTCTGCAAATCTTCCTATGTGAGCCCCTCTAGTGGAGCAGACTCTGTTGGACAAGTAAGGTCCTTGGTATCCATGAAGAAGAGAAGCTGAGAGGGAGAGGGGGAAGGGACTGTGGTGTGTGAACATGGAGAGTTGGTTCTTAAAGGTTCAGGAGGCTGAGTGTGGGGCCATCAGGCCAGGTCCTCCCCTATCCTGACCTGCCTTGTGTGGAAAGTGCTTGGCAGATGTGAATGAAGAATATTTTCATCAAGAGATGATCCTAGATAAACCAGGTGGGCCCTGAATGCAGCTGCAGTTTTTCTCATAACAGGGAGGGAGGTCTAACACAGAAGAGGAGAGACCATGTGAATATAGAGGCAGACACTGGGGAAATGTGGTCACAGCCAGGGAAGCAGCAGCCTCCACAAGCTGGAGAACCAGGAGGCAAAATCTTCCCAGATCCTATGTACAAACCCTACCCCCAGTGGCCTGGACCTGGCCCATTGATTGCAACCCAGCCATCTGTACCACCCTGATTGACTGTCTGCTGTTTTAAGTCAAGAGCCTTTTAATAACTTGTTACAACAGCCCTAAGTGACTAACAGAAACAGTGCTCAGAAAACACCAGACTGAAGGTGCTGAGGTCATTTCCAATCTAATTTGACATGTGAATGTACACATAAATGGATAGAAAGTGGTTTCTATGGTGGAAAATGCACATTTTCCCCAGGGTGTATGATACCAAGCAAAACTTCACTTTCCCAAGTATGCAGAAGACAGGCAGGTGAACACCATCACATGGGACTGTGTGCAAATGGAA
Organism: Sciurus vulgaris; assembly: GCF_902686455.1. NCBI lineage: Eukaryota > Metazoa > Chordata > Mammalia > Rodentia > Sciuridae > Sciurus > Sciurus vulgaris. The sequence goes on from NW_027632425.1 coordinate 326,244, forward strand.
AAGACTTCATTGCAGTTTAATTAACATGGAGGTAGGAGAACAGTTCACAACTTCATCTCCTCTTGGCCAGTGAAGAGGGCTTCTAAGTACTTTGGGGAGTCGATGATGTCTTGGGTGGTCTTAATTGAATGTAGTTGTGTCTTTGAAAGATTTCACTGCTGCTGTTCTGTATTATGATTTTATGGTCAGCAACCCAGCTCTTGACTTTATTGTGAAGAGCTTCAAGCTCTTCATCTAAGCTTCTGTTGGTTTGAGGATTTTAGTTTTACCCAGTTCAGGACCATCTTTAGGTCAGAATTCAGGTGCCTCCCAGTACATGTTCTGTAAAATATCACACATGACAGCTGGAAATAAGAAATTACTTTAAAATGCTAGCAATAGGGGAAAAGGTTCAGCTACACTTTGATTGTATAATTAGGATTCAGGGGCTTGTGGATGTTTGGTAGAGGAAAAGAAGAAAAAATACTTGGGGAGGTCAGTGCCTGTGGCTGTCAGTTGCCAAAGTCAGACTCCTGTGGAGTCCTGGAGACAGGGCTTATTCCTATGATGACTTTACTCTCAGGAATGGCTCTCAGATCCTTGAGAGATGCTTCTGAGTTGCAATGGTTTATATTTGCAACTGTAGGCCTTAGTAAGTGCCCAGCAGGAAATGACCTTACAACCAGGTAACACTGTAAATATTGACACTAAAAACTTTTAAAATAAAAACTGACTGGGAATATCTTAAGTAGCATCTTCATCCCAAGATGTTTAAGGGTGCATAAAACTGCCCTGGACACTTTTCTCCAATATGTGTATATATGTCATGGTCCCTGGTATGGTCCACCTCAGGGCAACCTTGAGATCCTTAGTGTTCCATTGAAAGGTGAGGGGACATTCATAGGATGGTCATTTGCCCACAGTCACATGGAAGGGAAGGGCAAAGAAGGGGCCTGACAGAGCTGTCCCCAGCCTGCTTTCTGAGATGGCCTGAGACCTCCAGCAGCCTCCTTGTATAGCAGCAGCTGGGGTGAGATTGCTGCCTTAGTGGTGACAGGAGGAGACACATGCCCTGAATAAAGCTCACCTACTGACAGAATGATGTCTATCCAGACATGCCAGGAAATGTGGCCAGGGCAGTGTGAGAAAGCAAGAGCTGGAACCAGGCCTGGTTTCTGTTACTGCCAGACTGGAACATGTTGGTCCTTCGGTAGGTCTTGCAGAGGATGAGACCCTCTCTTCTGGGACAGAAGGAGGGAAACTAGAGACAGGGTCAATTTTAGGAACCCACTAGCCTCTAAATCAGAAGAAACATGAAGACCCTCAAACATGAACAACAAGAAAGTGCTCATTCCATGTGAAGTGATTCTGGTCAGAGGGAAAACACATGGACATCATCCTGTGCAAGAAAACATCATGTCCACACACTGAGGATCAGGGTTCTCCTTCTTCATGAGTCAGAGCAGCAAGAGAGGAAGGAGCCAGGAAGGACCATGTCCATGGGGTTGGTCCTGAGGCTGCCCCTGATCAGGGAGGGCCAGGATGCTGGATTAATCTGTGACTGCCATGGGGAGTCATTTCACCCTGGTCTCAGTGGTTCAAACAGTAGAGATGTGTCTGTTCAATGTTCTGGAGGTGGAAGGTTCAAGATCAAGGGGCAGCAGATCTGTTTAATGGTCCCTTCTTTCTGTGTCCTTACAGGCTCCTCCTTGATGTCTGAGAGTGCTGGAGAGATCTCTCTGGAGAAAGAGCTCCCTGGGCCTCTACTCAGAAGGATACTGCTCCTGTGGAATCAGCGTCAACTGGGTGACCTTGTTTAACCTCCATTCCTTCCTGTAGACCATTTCTCCAAACACATCAACAATGGGGTGGGACAACAACATATGCATAGTAGTGGCATTATCAATACTTAAGAGGTGGCCTTAGTGAACCATTGGAGGCAGGTGCAAAGGCAAGCCTGGGTTTCCAATCTCAGAGCACTAACACAGAGAAGTTTTCCTGTGCAACTCAGCTCCCTGGACCCCTCCCAACTCAAGTCTGCAATCTCTCTGTAGGTAAGGGACAGTATCACTCTATTGCTTACCTCCTATTTCCAAGCTCAAGTTTCTCTTTGAAAATTGTGTTCTGTTCTCCCACCTAATGGAGGACCTGTGGCATTGCATTTCACAGGTGAGAGTCAGGCCTAAGGAAACTTCAGAGTTTCTTCACTGTTCCTGATAAAGCTTATCCTATTGCATCTGTCACCAGAGGGAATCTGTAGAGAACACAAAATGATTTCTCTTGTGATATAGACATCAAGTTGAGGACACAATACTAAGAGACAAATCCATATTCAGGAAAGGTAATAGTCCTGTGACAGGGTCTGGGCATTGGAATCCATGTGAGATGCCACAGGAGTGGATTCACAAAGACTTCTGAGAGCATAATGGCAGGGGTGGCTGAAGCCCTGTTCTCCTGATCTAGCTCTGTCAATGTAGCCTAGTGCCTACCATTCCAGAAGTCTTTCAGAGCTGACTGTAGACCACAACAACTACAATAGCTGGGGAAGAACTTGAAGGCACCAGGCCTGTGCCTAGCAACTGGGGAGGATTGTGTTCTGAGCTTCAGCGTAATGAATGAAATTGTGAATCTTTTAGACCAACACTGGACATCAGAACCTCCTGCCATGATGAAAAGATCTATATCTCATCTCTCACACACAGGGCCACACATGGCCTTTGAGACTAAGCACTCTAAAGAACAAAGTACAAATGAAATGTTTATTATAAAAGTCAATTTAGTCTATGATTAGGGAGCCACTGTGGCTAGCGTGCACCACATGAGACAGCACAGTTCAGAAAGCAGTATCAGCACAGTCACCGCAGCTATCAGAATGCTTATTGACAGAAACACAGACTGCTGCATGACAAGGCAACAGAAATGGACAGAGGCATGCTCTGTCTTGAGGCTGCTGTATTGAGGCTGATGTTGCCATCAGATCCACAGCCACTGAACCACAAGGGATCCTGGGACTCAAATGGAAGCATGGTGAGCTCAGGTGATCCAGTGGTCTGTTGGACTCAGTTCAGGTACATTTCCCACCCGTGTTTGCTACTATGGAAGTTAAGTGTCCCTACAGATCCATGAGATAAAGGCCTGACCGTATGGTGGTGCCATTTGGAAGTGCTGTGGACCTTGGGGTAATGGGACCTCATGGGAGGCCCTTAGGTCCTGGTGGCACTATCTCAAAGGGGATCATGGTTACCCAAGGCTCTTATTATACCTTATCCTCTTTATTTCCTGGTTCCTGAAGTAAATGGTGGGCTTTATCTCACACACTTCTCATGATGTGCTGTCCTTGCACAGGGTTCAAAACAAGAGGGACACCTCATGTTGGACAAGAACCTACAGAATTTGAGCTAAAAAAAACTTTCCTCCTCATAAGTTAATTACTGTGGCATTTCATTTTAGTAAGGTAAAATGAAGTGCAGCATAATAGGTAAACTCAGGGAGATGCAGTAGGCACTCTGGAGATGGAAACAGACACCATCCTAAGGCTTGAACTCTGGGACATCTGTCTCTGCCCTATATCCTGCCTGCCTGTGCAGATATCCCCAGAGAAGAAAATTTGAGGACTCCCACCCCCAGGGTCCACAGGAGCCTTCAGACTCTCAGGAGACCCTGAGTAGACATGACACAGAGCACACTCTTTCGAGCCACACTCTTCATCTGAAGGCCTGACCCAAGAGGATGCTCTACTGACACTGTCCAGAAGAAAATGGGTGAGTGACCCCCTACTTTTTCTATTCCTAAGTTCTTTACCTATTTTTAAGTTCTTTACCTATTCCTAAGTTCTTTAAGAATAAAGAACTTAAGCCACTGTCTCTGGAGGTGCATCTGAGGACTGTACTTCAATTTTTGTGTAACAAGTCCCAGGACCTGGCGGGAGCACTGACAAGGTGGATTTGAAGGAATTTCAATTTGGGTGTCATCAGCCAAGCCTCAGATACACATATGCTGTGTGTGTGTTTTCTTATGTCTGACAGGACCTGAATCACTTCATAGAAAGAAATACAGAATGCAAAGTATCTATTTTGTGTATCCACTAAAATATAAAATTCATTGCAGTATAATTTATTTTGATCATCAAAAACATCTAAATGGGCTTTTTATATTCAAGAAATTGTACCATTAAAGTTGAACCTGGAAACAAAATGGATAATAGGTCAGCAGGTCCCTTTACTTCCTTAAGACACAGATATTTCCTTCTTTATTTTGAATATAAAATGTAAGATGCTTAACTTACTGAAATAGGGAATTGAAAGTCATATCTTTGAAGTGGCAGATGTTATAGTAGAAAATAGCCTTGTTGAACTAACCCTAACAGAAAAGATAAAGCATAGTATCCTCAGGGAATTCCTTGAACAGGAGGTGAGGTCAATAGGTACTTTAGTTCTGCCATCTGGAGGATCAAGAGGTTTATTTCCTGAGATAGAGACTGGATCTCAGAAGGCTGGGATAACCAAAGGAATCAGATTTACCTGCACCTATGGTCAGTTAGACACCTCAGAGACACCTCAGGGCATCTGAGTGTGTGGTCATAGAAGAAAACCCACAGGAGATAGAGGACTGAGCATGTTAACATATGTAAGGGCCTTATTGTGAAAATTTTATACACACTTTTCAGGAGGCTGAGAAATCCCAAGATCTGTAGTGGGAGAATGATGGACCCAGGAGAACCAATGATGTGTTTGATCCTGATGTGATAGATTCCAGATCCACAAAAATCCATGTTCCTGTGAAAGTTCCTCAGCAAAGCATCACCAGTGTAGGGCTCAGGCCATCAGGTAGGAGATCTTCCTTACTTCCAGGAAGGTGGGCTTGTGTTCTATTTGGCCAAGTTGTGAGGTTCACCCACATTTGAAAAGGCATTCTCCATAACAGCCTACATATTCAAAGGCTAATCTCATACAAAACCTCCTCATGTATACACCCAGGATACTGTTTCTCCAGACACATGGATATCCTATGACCAAGACAAGTTAACACAGGAGACTGACCATAACTGTTTTCAAGTGAGTGGCCATCAACCCGGCTGCTTTAAATTTGCTCCCTCAAACTCCCTCCAAGCTGTTTCTCTCTGGTTCCTCCTCATGGGGTGATGAATTCGTAGACAGTTTACTAGGTGTTGAGCTTTGAAGATGCAGCTGCTGAAGGTCAGAATTGCTCCAGTGTTGCTTATCACCACTATAAGAGAAGCTCCATAGGGGAGATGGGATTAATTTGATTTCATGTGTGTGTTCATAAAGCATTGAAAATTATCTGAAATATATTAAATAACTGTTTGTCAAGGTTACTCAATACCAGACCATATTCTTTTCAGATGGAAGAATATCATTTCCAACCTTCACATTTTTTACTACAATTAAATTTATGTAACACAATTTTTAATATTTTAAATATTTTCAGGGTATACCTGTGTCACACCTGGTGTGCACATTCTTCTACAATTATCAAACCCCCTTTCTCTGGAGTGCTTTTAACCTCCTGAAACAAAAACTCTGAATCCAGTAAGTAATAACTCTTTGCCCAATTCCCATTCCCTTAAAACCACCAGGGACTTGTCCTCAGGACCTTCTCCTTTCAAGTTTCTTAAAAAAGTGGAAATCATTCAGTGGATGTCCTATTACTAGCAAAACACTCCTTACTTGCTGTCCTAAACTTTCCTCCATGGTAGAATGTACCAGAATTTTCTTCCTCCCAAGGCTTAGAATACTCTTCCTGATGTATGCACTGCTGTAGTTGATCTCCTCATTCATGCATGAGTACTGGTTCCTTTCCACCTTTGGCTGTTGTGAGCGATGCTGTCAACATTGGTGTATAAAATGTGCTCAAGGTCCAGCTCCCACACCTCTGATGACTTCTCAGAAGAGCAATTTCAGTAGTCTGGGTTGATTCTGCATTCAACATTTAGGAACTCCAGGCTGTTCCACTGTGGCTGGACCACTATACTCACAGTCATGCCCAAGGCTTCCAATTAATCCATATTCTGCCTAAGGCTTGTCATTTGTTGGTGTTTTCATGAAGCCATGATAATGCAGATGCAATGGGATCTCACAGGGGCTGCAATCTGGCTTCCTAATGATTACTGATGTTGTACAGTTGCTCATGTATTTATTAGCACTTTGTGAGTCTGGTGCAATGCCTGATATTTTGCCTGTGTAACTGGTTTTTATTGTTATAGAATTTAAGTTCTTCACATACTGTGAACATCTTCCCTCACCTCATGTATGACTTGTTATCATTCCTGTTGCCTTTTCACTCTGTTCACAGTGCTCTCAGAAGGGAATTGTGTGTGTGTGATGAAGTCCTATTTATCACTTTTTCTTTTCTTTCCTTTTCAATGTTTGAGAAGTTGAAAACCATGATGGTTTCCTTTTGAGTTATCAGTGTAAGGTTTTACTGATTTGGCCCTTAAATTATGGTCATTTATCCATTTGGGGTCAATCTTTGTGTAAGTGGTAGGATTAGGGTATAATTTTCTTGTTTTCCACATGGATATTACATTTTATGCTATTTTTATTTTCCACCCCTAATTTATTGGCTTGCCACCACCAATGAATTGAACCTGTCTACATCTGAATTCTTTTGTGTGTTTCCTTTGATGGTATGTGTGCATTTGAACCTGTATCATGGAGTGTTGATATGTAGTCACAAAGCAAGTTTTGAAAGGAGATGGTGTGAGACATTCAAGTCTTTTTACATGTTTCAAGATCCCTTTGCTATTCAGGCCCCTGGAGAGTCTACAGGAAAATTAAAGTAAATGTTTTTATTTCTTCAAAAATTACATTGCCATTTTTATAGTTGAGATATCAGTGTCTACCAGAATCTCAAGTGTGAGACAATGCAGAAATGATCAGAGGTGAGGTAAGTAGATTATGAGAGGTGCAACATAAACTGTGGGTTAACCCTCTGGTATGGATTAACTGGATGGTAACTTAGGATGTTGTTGAAGGAAGTAGGTCACTGGGATTGGACTTTTGGGGTTTACATTTTGTCCCTGGTGAGCAAGGTTGCTCTCTGCTTTCTGGTTGCCATATTCTGACTTCTTTCTTTCCCCAAGACCTTCTGCCATGATGTTCTCCCTCCCCTGGGGCCAGAGAAATGGAGTGAGCCAGTTATGAACAGAAATTCTGAAACCATGAGCCAAAATAAAACTGTCCTCTTCTAAGTTTTGTGTTAGGTATTTTTATCTCAGCAATGAAAAACTTTAAAAATCAACCACTTTGATAGGGATTGTATTCAGTCTGTAAATAAGTGTGCATAGCATTTGTGCCCTAACAGATTCAGTTTTCCAGTCTATGAATATGGCTTGGATTTCCTTTGTTTCTGTTATTGTTATTTTTATTCATTAAAATTTTGTACTTCAGATTCTAAAAGTCCTCAATGGTAAGTATATTCTTATGTATTTGTTTCTTTTTAAACATCTTGTAGGTTTAATTTTTCAAAAATGTCTTCTTCATATCATTCTTTTTCAGTGTGGAGAATGCAGTTTTTGTTGACTATTGAATTTTTATACATGTTACTCAGGACACCCTGAGTAGACAGGGCACAGAGTCCACTCTCCACAGTTGCTGTAGCTGGGACTGTTGAGAACTTTCTTGACTGGGAACCCACCTGATCTATAAACAGCAAGTACTTCTCCTTAGGACCATCCTCTTCTTCCAAAGCTTTCCTAGATTTGGGCAATGTCTCCCCTCTTCTCTATGGCTAATGTAGTCTCAGTGCAAACAATTACTTTTCTTCTCCAAATTTTTATTCTAAATAGATCTCTGACTTTAAGGCAATTAAACATATTTCCAGCTGCTATGGATCTTTTACACTGGCTGATGCAGGAGCTTGTCCCAACACCTGGTGCTGTTCTGATAAGCATCTGGAAAGGAGAAATAATCAAATTCACTTCAGTAAAAGTAGTCTGCACAGCTTTGGTTCAACAGACAGTGACCATTTTCCTTCCTTGTGACATCCACAGCGACTTTGGATAATACCAGGGGGACAGAGGTGGTGGCAGCACAGGAGAACTCTTCCTCAAGTTCTCAGTTCTGGCTGGGTCTCAGCTTCACTGCATTAAATAGCCTCTGAAAACTAGGCTGTGCCTTCTGATGGTTGTGCAGAGAGTGAGAACCCTCCTCATCTTTCTAAACCAAGAACATCGTGGATATCAAAAAGATTGAATCCTACTCAGATGGAAAGATTCAAATATTTCCATCATTTTTTTGAATACAGCATCTACATATTCATTCCTCAGAACAGATTTGCGTAAATAATAGGTCTCCAAGTCTCAGTAAATGGAAATTGGCAGTGTAAATAGTGATATTGATACTGGGTTTCATTTTCTTTGACATAAGCCTGCTTCCATTTCTCTTTTTCTCTTTCTTTTTCCATCTCTCTCTCTCCTTTCTCTCTCTCTTTCTCTCTTTCATTATACTTTGCTAAAATTGGCTCTTTTACAAGCATTTTGCAAGGCCCTAAGCAACTTAGCAAGAGCCTGTCTCAAAGTAAAACATGAAAAGGGCCCAGGATATGGTTCAGAAGTTAAGGGATCCTTGGTTCAATCCTAGGTACCAAAAATAAAAAAAAAATAGTTACACACATTGCTAAGGTTTTGACTCAAAATTTTCACCATGATTTCCATATGAGCATCAGTTCAGTGTGGCCAGGTGAAGAGGTGGTGGACCTTTCAGAAGTGGAAACCAGTGAGCCTTGACAGGTGACTGAGGCTGTGATCCTAGAAGGACTAGTCATGGTCCCATTGAGGAAGGAAGTCCTCTCCAGAGAGGGTTGTCATAAAGCAAGGCCACACCACAGGCTTGGCCACTGCAGCATGCAGCTGGTTTCCTTCCCACTTACACACCACAGTGTAACAAAGGCCATGGGTCCTAACCTGATGACAACAGGTGGGACTGCCAATTCATGCACTTTCAGTGTGGAAAACCAAGTTAGACCTCTTTTGTTAACTTGGGTCAGGTGTTTTATAGTGGTAACAGAAATAACATAAATAGAAATTTCCTATTTTTACTGCTAAAATGACTTTTAATTAAAATTGTTTCATGTGGATTCATGGAGTTACAGAAAAATTCTCTTAAAGTAAAACTTTCTAATAGTAGGTTGATACTTACAATCACATCAGCCAAAATACTTGCTGAAAGCAGGTACTTACATAGTACATTGAGGTGCTTCCATACCATGAGAATTCTGCTTGCTGCTGCTGAGTTCTTGGAAGATTTTGAGTAGCAGGGAAAAAAATGCTACATCAGCATTTAGCTGGTTTTACTTTTCTTTTTGTCATGAAGAATTTTTCAGTGGATTGTGCAAGGACCTGATATGCTGCTTGAAATTTCTTCATTTTATGTGTATCTACAACTAATGAAGCTTCTAGCTATGATTCCAAATTACAAATGGTATTGTGGGACACCTATAAAAATATTCTTGGCCCTGCCCTTCCTGAGATATTCCAAGTGTTGGGGAGGCAGTGACCATTTCAGTAGGTCAGCTTTGACTGCTGTCACCAGGGCTTCTGGAAGCGCAATACCCAGGATGCTTTTCCTCTCTGCATTCTGTGGAGATGCTTCATGAGCTCACTTATGTTAGAGTGAGATGCTAAAAGAGGAAGATTTCACATCAAACATTGCATTTGCAGGCAGACATTTGGACCAAGGTGAGGACTGGTGAAACACCAGTGAGGTGTTGCAGGCATCAGAGGCACCATTCCCACAACTGGGCTCCCACACAGGTCAGGAATACAGCAACAGCCTGTGCCTTCAGTGGCAGGTGAGCTCTGGATTCTGAGGAGCATGAGACAATCTTCCATTTATAGCATCTGCTGCCATGCATATAAAATCCTCCAGTCTTTCAAAAGTGGTTAGGTGAACTCTAACTCTCTACATTAAAATAATTCCCGCATGGACATTGTTGGACAAATGTGCTCTGGCCTCTGAAAAGAGGAGCAGAGAATCCCTCAACTATGATATCAGATTTTAATTTTTTTTTTGTTTGCTTTCATAGCTTTGGCTAACATAGTCCATACTGTTTGAAAGCATGCCATTTAGATTCTCATTCCCTGCACTTAAGAATGATTTTTGCTTGGCACTCAAGAGTGCATTTGTTGCTGTAAAAGTTGCAGTTCTTTTTATATCCCACACCCCTCATTTGTAGGGTTAATGTTCTTAATTAAATCAGGACAGATAGTATCATATCTGTCCTGCTGTGACTGAGGAGAGGAGATTCTCTATGCACAGGTTGTGTGTGGAGGAAATAGTCATGTGGGCGTGGTTTTTGGGTTACATCTTGTCTATGGCTCCTTGTGCTCTCTTTCTCTCTGGTCCTGACTGCCAGGTCCTGAGCTGCTTTTCTACTCCACACCCTTCTGCCATGATGTTCTGTCTACCTTGAGCCCAGATCCATCTATGACATGAACCATTGAAACCATGAGTACAAAATAAACTTCTCTTCTCTGAGATTGTTCTTGTCAGGCTGTTCTATCACAGTGGTGATAAAAGTGACTAGAATGCTGAGCCCCAGTTATCAATCCCCATCATCAATGTCATTCCTGGAGCACATCTTCCATTAGAATTTTCCACTCCTGGTTTCCTGTAGAGTTGATCACTAAGAGGTCAAGTAGAAAGGATCCTGTACCAGCTCCCAGCACTTGTGCTAAGACCTGTGCACACAGGTGAGAACAGAGAAGTCCCTGGGAGGGTTCCAGCACTGACAGCACCTCCACCTCCACCACTGGGATCACAGAAAGGATAAGGGCCTCATGAGAAGAGGGTTTACACTTCTATGGCAGACACACCACTGATGGACTGGGGAGGACAAGAGCACATCTTCATTTCTCTTATCTGTGTCTTTCATTGCCAAATACTCAGGAATTAGAAAAACTCAAAACAAACAAACTGATGAATTTCTAAGGTGAAGAATGTGAGAATTTTAAGATTTCATGATCAAACAGTGTACAGAAGTATAGAAAACTCACACTGCAATCTACAGATTCATATAATTATTAGGAAAAAGAAAGAAACACAGAAGACTGTCATTTAGACTCTCATTCTCTTCTCTTGAAAAATGCGTGCATGGAATACCTACAGCAGCTTTATCTGTGCTGTTTGAATCTGAACCAATGCCATAACCTCTCTCCTCAGATGCAGTGATTCATGTCCCTTACCAAACAAGGAGACGTATTTCCATGTATGTTTTCTGCTGAGCAGAGGAAAGAGAGTGAGGGTTCAGAAGAACTCCCTACTTCAATCCCCTAAAACCCTCTAGTGCCCTCAGAGCCTGGCTGCCCCTGAGCAGTGCTCTCAGTAGATATAGGCAACAGAAAAATCATCAGGGGTAGCCCAGCCTCACACATCTGCTTCCCTGGGAGGTTTGTGTCATAGCCTGTATCACTGTGGAAGGGGAAATGATCCACTGCCTCTATGCCACTTACTCTATGCCACTAACTCTATGGTACTTCAGGTTGCAAATAGGTTGCATAGTAGATGAGGAGCTTAGGTGCTTGCTGTGGCTTCTGTTGATATCAGTGTAAATAATTGCTAATACTCAGACATGCTTGGCAAGTAATGGTGACCCTGTATCCTGGAAATTTAGATAGGCAGGATGGAGATTGAGTCAGCAAGATTTCACATTTAGAACCTGATATTGGAAAAAAAAAATAAAACAAAGATTTGCACAAGTAGACATGCTGTCAGAAGACTTCTGGGCAAAGGCAGTCAGCAGTGACCACACTGCCTTGATACATCCTCAGTGCTGTCCCTTCTTGCCTGGGAGGCAGAAGGAGACCTGCCTCCAGGAGGGAGCTGGAGACCAGAAGCTGAAGCATGGAACCCCATGTCCAGTCATGCCCTGACTAGGATTGACACCTGCACAAGGTGTGACCAATCTATTAAGAAGTCCTCAGGGTAGTTGGCTGTTGCTGTAGGCACACTGCAAATCACAGACTGGACAGAGCTGGCACAACTGGCAGTTCTGGCTCATCTGGTCATCAGCTACAGGTCCCATGTTCCCAGGTGTCCCAGGTAAGATTAGGAGAGAATACATTTGCCTGCAGGAAAACATGTTTCCCACCTGGGGAGTCAACATGACAGATTCATCTACTGTCCTGTTATTGGTGACCTATCACTCTTTTATATTCATAAAATGGTTTATAGTATTTCTTTTTTCCATTCTTATTTCCTCCTTTACTACTTCCCTCCCTCTTCTTTCTTTCTTCTTTCTTGCTTTCTTCTTTCTCTTCTTCTTTTTCTTTCTTTCTTTCTTTCTTTCTTCTTCTTCTTTCTTTTTTCTTTCTTTCTTTCTTTCTTTCTTTCTTTCTTTCTTTCTCTTTCCTTTATTTTGGTGTACTACAGATTGAAACCAGGGATTCTTAACCACTGAGCAACATTCCCAGCCCTATTTATATATTTTTAAAAACTTTGAGACAGGGTCTTGTTAAATGACTTAGTGCATTGCTAAATTGCTGAGACTGGATTTGATCTTGAGAGCATCCTGCCTCACCCTACCTAGCCAGTGGAAATACAGGTGTGCACCCATTCATCCAGCTTTAAGATTTCTTAAGGACAATTCTATTAGTCTATGAATACAGGAATACAACAGGGAAGGAGGACTTCTATCATAATTCCAGCACCTCCTGCCTCAGTCTCTCCAATGCACTTAAACACAGGTCACTGCCTCTCTCCAGAAGAGCTGGCCTCAAGCCCAGACAGGTGTCCAAGTGTCTTTTCTAGAAAAGTTAGAATGATTTTAGAAGCAAGCTTTAGTTTCTTTCATCACTCTTGAGAAGGTTTAACAAATAAACCCATAAGGTTGGAGCATGTGGGGATTTGCAATAGCTCAGTGAATACAGAAAAGACCCAGGTTCACTCTATTTGTGTTTTACAGTCTTCACCACATTGGATGTTCAAACTTGGGCTTAATGCCTCCTGGGCCAGGGAGGGCTATGTGAATTTCAGTTACTGTCCTTCATATCTGTTCCATGGACATGTGCTCAGCCAAGTGTTTCTGCTAAATTCTGTTCATGAGTATCAAAATACTCAAGAAACCATATGAACTCTCACTGCTTTTATAGGCTTCTAAGAGGATCCCATGTGCCCCCAATACCTGCTCCTTCCCTGGGCTGGGAGAGGCTCACCTGTCCTCACTATGCACAGTAGCACAGAGCTTGTGCTCAATAAACTGCAGAAGGCACAGTTGTGTGTGTGGAGAACTTGGCACTGTGAACATCACTATGCTTCTAGGTTGAATAGAAGAGAAAAGTGAGGTCCCAAGGCAATCTTTGTCTGGAGGGTTGGAGAAAGCCAGGACCTGAGGATGAATATGGAGTCACATTCTGATTTTCCTGGTGACAAACTTGGTTTACATTTGTGGAAATGAAGTCTGTGCATTAAAATCCAGAACAGTCCTTCAAGCACTGGACTAAATGGGAGAAGCTGGAGCAGGGGCTCAACCAGGGATGAGCTCAGGCTGGAGTTGCCTGAGAGCTGCAGGCTCTGGTCCTTGGCTATGAGGAAGCAGCTGATCTCCAGAACAATGGTGCTAAGGACCTGGGGAAGCACAAGTCCTGCCTTCAGGCTGACTGGCAGGAGATCTAGTGAAGGAAAGTGCTCAAGACCCACTGTGGCTGCTGAGCCAAGCAGAGAGCCGAAAGCCAGAGTGAGAAAAGACTCTGTGTCTGGGTGGCTGTGCTTAGTGCTGACCTTACTGGTCCTGAGGGCAGAGACCCTGAGGGTGCCAAAGAGGAGGGTCAGCAAATACCTACCAGAGCCTACTCTCACTCAGAGTTCAAATTTGCTTGTAAATTAAAGGAGTATTGTACACCATACATATACTACATAAATTATAATTTGTATAACTGTATCTGTATAAATATGCATAGTAATAAAATATTTGTATATGTGCACATTGTACTGTGATTATTTTTATAATGTATGGTTTTCAGGTATTTTTTTTGCTTTTTATTTGTTTGTTTAAGTTCTGGTGATCCAATCAGGACCTCAGAGTTGCTAGGCAATCTAGAAACTACATAGCAAGTTTTTAAAGATTTTACTTGAGATGGTATGTAAGATACTCAAACCAGCCTCATACCTGTGATTCTCCTCCCTCAGCCTCTAAAGCAGATGGGATGAGAATCTTGTGCTAATAATTATGCTTGATCATAAGTCTGCTACATTAAGCCTGGACATTGACATCCAACAACTGTCCCACAACTCATGGCATCCTCCCCAACCCAGAAAACTGAGCAACATGGTCTGCCCTGTGCTCCTGCTTCCTGGAAAAATGACCTTCCAATTGCTCAAGACACTGGGTAACCTGAGGGGCTCTAGTTGTGCATAGAAACAGGTATCACAGAGTTGTGTAGCAGTTCTTGTCCCCAAGGGGACAGAAGTTCTGTGTCAAGAGCTGGGCATGGACCACTCCTCCCTGGTGGCTTTCCCACAGCCAGGGCAGAACAGCTGCTCAGTGACTGCATGGCCACAGAACAAATCCACCCACAGCTGCTGGTGACCACCCCTGTGATTGGAGAGACAGGGTAGCCTCTGGCAGCTTCACAGCTCATATGATGTAGGGACTATGCTCACAATGGACCATGTTGATCACACATAAAGTTTTTGCTGCTGTCCTATCTGGTCTCTAAAGATCACCATGCACCATCTTTGGCTTTCCTATGAGAACTCGAGGAGTGGATTCATAAAACAGACCAAGGGCCAGGATGTGCAAGAGAACACGGTTGTGATCTGTATGAGGACAGCCATGTGTGGGATAAGAATTGACAGGTATGGATTTGAAGTAGGAGGGGACAGGACAGAGAAGATCCAAGCAGGAGTGCAGAGGAGAAAGTCTCGAGGAGCCCAGGAACAAGAGAGAAGTGATAGAAGGGAGAGAGAGTGTGAGATTTCAGTGCTGCCCTCAACTGTGCCCCTGAGAAATCCCCAGATTGTAAGCAGCCCCTGTGCGGGAGCAGCATCTGGAGTGAGGTTTGTCCCCTAGTGATGAGAGGAAGACTTTCAGACTTTCAGGGGCCTTGAAGTAAGTATGACTGCTAGTGGCCAGAATGACCTGTGTCACTGCCCACAGCCCTTCCAGTTAGGAAGACTGTACAGAGGGCAGCAGGAGATTCCAGAGCTCAGCATTCAGGCCATTCATGGGCCTCTTCAATTACTCAGGACATGTGGCCATGCATGGGATTGCTCTTCTGGTCACATGTGCAGAGAAACCCTGAGAATTTTACTGTTAGTTGATAGTGATATGTTCTTTCTTGCACACTTACAACACATTGTGTTATTTTCTTGCTTTAGATGTAAAATCCATACATGTTTTTTCTGAACTCTTCAGGGTTGAGTTTAAATTAGGTAGTGGTGCACATTTTTCAGAGGGATGGTGACAGCCATCAGTGGGGATTCTGCCACTAGGACTGGAATTCAAGTGCCACATCACATCTGTCTCTTCCATATGCTCTGTAAGCAGCTGAGTAAACATGGAGTTATTCCTTGGGCCCAAGTCATTTAGCTCATCTTCTCTTCCACTGCACTTTTATTGACCACTTCCAGTCATTATTTATGAGGCATAAGAAAAGAAACATTCTGAGATGTGCTAGACTTAATTACAATGTTAGGAGCATGCATGGAAAACAGAGTAATAGAGTTAACCAAGTGAGAGTTACAGGCAAAGCCAAAAAGACTGGTCCATATTTCTAACTTTGTGTGGAAATCAGGGGGTCAAACACCAGGGCCATGGAATCTTAATTTGTACAAATTTCCTTGGCTGTTTATCCAATCCATAAGAAACACTGCTCCTTGGTACTGCCTTTTATCCCTAAGATTTTCTCCTTTTTATAATCTTGCTCCTCATTGTTATAGCCAGCATAGGGTCAGTATAGAAACACAAGTTTTTGTCCCCAAGACATTCATGAAAATCTGTGGCTTCATGGTTAAGATGGAACATCTCCAGCTGCTATGGAGCGTTGCCACTGGTCACTGCAGTTGCAAATCCCAGGAACTGGTGCTATACTGAAGATCAATAATCTCTTTTATTTCAGAGAAAGTACAGTGTTATATATTCTGATTTAAAAGGTGGTGACAATTTTGCATCTCTTTGGCATCCTCAGAACTATTGGATGTATCTGGAAGACAGAATTGATGATCTCACAGGTAATCTGGGAGTTCTGTTGTC